>NC_069145.1:37999208-38022639 GCF_943734635.1 Anopheles cruzii
TTTTTTTTGCCTTCTTCGTCGCTGGTCCTTCCGTGACGCTCGCCTTTGTTTCTCGGCGGCGAGCAGTTTAGCAGCAGTCCCAGAATGGCCCTGCAAACTGTTGATGGCCGCCATTTCCCGTCGAGATGTGAAAGGTGCTCCAACCGCCGGTGAACGTTTCGTTTTGCTCTTCTGTTTTGGGCCACAACACTCGAGTGGTTAATGAGAGGTTTTTGGGAGAAAAAATTAATTTACATGATGCTTATCACACCGCCTAGCTAGGCGTCCTAGCGAAATGGAATGATTTTTCGGAGTCTTCAAGTTCGGTTCGTCGTCCCGGATAGAGCAGGGAGTAGAGTACAGATTAACAAAAATATTACTAAATAATGGATATACATTGCCTTTCGCACTGGAAGCTAACGTTCGCTTGGCAAAGTATCAACGTCCGGTTACCCGGCACCTGATGGATAAATTGTAAATAATTACATTTGCATCCACGCATTCAGTCCCCCCCAGGCGGCTTGGGCGGGAGGAGTTTTTGACAGCAGCATAAATTCACCCGGAAGCATCGCCCACCGAACGGACTGCCGGACTATCCGGAGCTCCGGAGGGCTCGGGTGCCGGGTGTATTCATAAACTTTCTATCAAATTAATGTTCTCCACTTCGGCTGCGTGTTGATTTTGCAAATTAAAAGAAATTAAATTTATTTCCACGTAGATTTATTATTCCTCAGCCCCCCCACAGAGCTGTGCTGCTCGGCCGAAAGGCGAAGCTGCCTGCCTCCGGGAAAAGTAAGATCAATCGCCAAGGTTTGCCACCATCCCAACTGGGGACCGTATTACAGACCGGTGTGGTGACTACAGATCGGAGATTGAATGTGCCCTCGGTGTTTGAGAAACGGGTCTGTTTGCTGGACTGTGCACCGCCAGAAGCGGAAAGGATTGACTTTACCGGCAGTTCATAATCCGGCAGTCACTCAACTTGTAACATTTATTATCTCACATCCTTGAGCTTCATCTCCGGAGCACGTCGTCGGTGTTAGCAGAAGCATGGCTGACGGGTGTCTTATCTAAGCTTACAGACAGGTGAGCAACTTCGAGTAAACTGGTCCTTCCCTTTTAGCTGAATAATTATCCTTTAAATTAGATTTTTGTCACTTTCAAGTAAATGCGAAGGCTTGTTTTGCATGCCAAACTAGCGTCGTTCTTAGGATTTCTTTATTTGTAGGATGACAATCCAGTAAAGTTTTATCGTTTCAATGTGGTACGGGATATTTTATACAGAAAACCTTATCCTGTTATTTCGAAAAACGCTTAACGCATGAATGCAAAAGCAGTTGCAAAGTGTCATAACCTACAATGTGAATAGGTTGAAACAATTACGTTTAATTGATTGTTCAAACAAACAGAAAATTATTTTGTTCCCCAGTTGGTTGCGGTTTGGGTGTATGTTTCTTGTATGGTTGCACTACAAAACCACCCGATTTGATCCTATAAAACAGAGAATTGTTAATCGTTCCAGTCAACAATTGCAAACGTTGAGTATTCGTATTGTACTAATAATTGGCAATTTGTGGAGTTAGCACAACCGACGTTCGCTGATTCTTTTCCGTCTTTTCCTAGACCAACTTTTCATTAACTAATCGACGCGCTATATTGACTACACATTGTTACCGTAAATTGCTATCTTTTTCATCGCTTCAACACTAATCCGCGGTTTGTTGTAGCAAATTTACATACAACAATCATAATCCTGACCGAGCCGCACATCCGACAAGTGACATCCGTGCGCGTTATCGTTTTAATTCACCCGAACAGTTGTTTGATTGATGTTGGCGACATTGGCGTTCTCTTTGGTCGGGCTTAATGAATTTTTGAAAACACACAAACCACAATCGCAATTCCACGAGAGTGGCAATAATTGAAATCCGCTTTTTTGTCCGCACGCCTCACGACTGTGATGGGTCAGCGTACGGTGAACATGTCAACACATCCTGTCCATCTCTGTCGATACGCCAGGACGTGAGCGTGCAGCTTCAAAAGCCATTGCCATGTTTTATAAACATGACACTTACGGTGCGAACCATTTACCTTGCTCAGGGCTCCGGAGCCGGTGCTGGCCGGGACCATACCGGCCCCATATGCTAATTTTCCAATGTATAACACATTGTAATTATATTGTTCCATAATGCCGGGGCGATGCGCACTCGCTCGGGTTGTCCCGATTGTCCTGGACGAGCATCGGCCGCGGCTTACACCTGATTGCAGCACAGCCCAGGCTCGCGGCAGGTTTGATGTATCCCCGGCGGCCCCGTTGCGTCGCCGGTGTCCACCGCGCACAGCTCATAAACACTCAATCCATTAGTGAAACCTTCGCGAACCCGGCGCGCGAACGTGTGTGGCGCGACTGGAATTTGCATACCCAGCAGGCGCAACGTGTCGTAAGCGCCACGAAACAGGCATAATAAACCTACTTTACATCCGGCCATTCGCTCCGCCCGGGGCCAATCTAATTTATCGGTCATCGGTACGCAACGAGATTAGAGCTTCACGCTCACGAGGCCCCAAAGGGTGAGGAAACCATTAGCTGGCGCTCGGTTCATCCCCATAAACTCGGACGGCCCTCGGACCGAACGCTGCCTGCGTTCGATTTCTCGCACGACCCGCACGCCTGCAGTCGACGTCAGGAGACGTTGCTGCAAATTGAAATCCTTCCACCACGTGCGGAATTGTCCTTCGCTCCGAGCGAATGTGAAGAAAAAGGAGCAAACCTCAAGAAAACCGCCGGCACGGTGCACGATAAATCAAATCAATGAAGCATAAATATTACATTACCCGACCCGGTGGTGGTCGGTTGGCCAACGTTGGCGTGTGACAATCGTCCTCGGCTCTGCCGTCGTCTGTCGCCGCCCGGACCCGGACCACCCTGCGAGCCACGAGAAGATGCGCACGTGAGTTGGCAGGGTCGAACGCTTCAAAGCACGAATAATAACGCAATTTGATGACGATAATATTGCCCACGGTTTCCGGTGTCTCCGGTGGCTGCTTCCGGCAGATCACCATGATACACACAGACCGGTCGACCGGCTCTCGCCCCCGTGGATTAAGCTCCTCGCACCGCGGCAGCGACACTCGGTCGCACCGTCATGAATAATCCATACGTAAAGATCATCCTGGCTGTCGAACTTTGGCGCTCCGGATGCGGAATATAAATGAATTGCCCGCGGCAGTCACCCGCGGCATATTAGTAACTGCGCTCCACTACCACACTGCACACTCGGCTGCAGGAGTGCTCGTCCTGGCGAAGTTTCAGCCGAATTGCCCTGGCAGCCAGATAGAGCAGCCAGTGTCTTAGGTTCCTCCTTGGCTTGCTGGCTACCAGGAAAGTTTGCGCGCACTTTGTTCCGACTTTTATCTGCCCGGGCCCCGAGCAGGACGTTTTTTGTGCCACCTTCACAATGCACACGAAGTCGATTAAGACAGTCATATTCGCTTTACGATTCAATTTCATCTTGAGACACTCCGAACTTTGCGACACGAAATATCCCAGTCGTTCGCTAGTCAGGGACCACATTCCGGGTGTCCTTGGCTTCCGGGATTTGGGATTTGAAAGTTATAACAATTTGACGTAACAATAAAGGAGCAGGTTATAAACATAAATAGTCGTGGGATAAACTATAATTTGTTTCCCTCAAAAGTTGTTTTCCCAAAGGGAGCTCAAAAGTTTCTAGATTATCAATACGAGCCCAAAGTTCCGAAATTGAAACATTCCACCAGCATCAAGCTAATTTATCGGGCCAAAGTTGAAACACATTTTTGGGAAGTGGTTCGAAAGTTTTTTTCTCTAATTTACACACCACGCATTGTTGCATTCAAGCTAGGACCGGGCCCAAAATTTGTGGCCTTCGATAAGCTGACATCGTTGCATTCCGGCCTGCCACATACCGTGACCCGGGCCGGCCTCTCGCGATCTCGCGGCAACCTCCAGAAGCAATTATCGCGAGCGTTACGCTCAATCGTCTTCGGCTGCCCGAAATGGTAGTTAAATTTAATGGAATCTCTCGCGCGACTGGAACGCGTTGCTCCGGCCAGTCCTGGCCATGTCAACCGTGCCACATTTCAGCGCCGGCGCTCCCGTTCACCATCGGCATGGTCCGCCCCCAGGGGTCCCTTATCCTTCACCGGTGGGCGCCGGGGGCCGCTGGAGCCGGCAGCGGCGGACATTAAACGAAATTCCTCAGCCGTATAATTTTAATTATTGTAAGATAAACATTAATTAGTTTCCATTTCAATTTCGATGCCTTCGCCTTGGCGTGTTCGCCCTGATCCCTTCGGCCCGAATGCGCATTCGTTTGCGGTAGCGCTGCGGGTGTCTGGCTGACTTCACGCTACCGAAGGGACAAAAAGGACCTGGCGACGACCTTGGTGCCGACTGGAAGTTAGAATTTGGCAGAGTTTATCCACTACGTCTACGCGGGGGGAGTTTTGCCAGCTGATGAACCGACGGACTTGGCGGTTTGAAAAACGTCCTTTTGTCGGCCAATCGGCATAACACAGCGGTGTGGACGCATCGGGAACTGGACAACGGGCGGGTTTTCCTGACTTTCCACCAAGAATGTGTACCAGCTCAACTTTTCCCGGGTCCCGTTCGAGCAACGGAACGTTACACGAGCAAAAACAAACCCTTCGTTCGATTCGGTTTAATTTTCAACCTTGTTTTTGTTGCGGTCGTTGTGTGTTCTACAAAATTCCAAGATAGTTGAGACTTTAGTAACGGTTGAAGCGAAGCCTTTCCAATGGTGCGGCGTTGAATTGTTGTGACCAGTACGTGACGTGACCAAAAATTAGCTAAGGGCACAGGTTCTTCTTGTTTCGTTTGATTCAGTCGATCACTAGCCTGGTCGGTTGTGGCCGCCTATTAATTGTTGACCCCTTTTTTAATGCCTTTTTAAAATACCTGTATAAAAGTTTATTCACAAAACAAAATGCTTTACGCATTTCCAGGTCTAAAATTCGAAAATTGGATCGTATAAACAGATGGCTCTAGCTGAGAATTTGGTCCTTCTCGTTATGGTTTTTTGGCAACATTACCTTCTTTGACATCAGGCAAAAAAATTAGTTCGCAACTTATCTTTGGACAGGTTGTTCCTGAAAATAACGTTTTGCGGGTATCATCTGCTACCTGTTGAAGAAACCTGCTACAGAATCGCATCAAATGCTTGTCGAGGCTTGCTTTTCGCAGTGCTTTAAGCGGTTTAAAGGGCCGTTTACACGCAGCGATATATCGCTGCAATGCCTTGTATCGATTAATCGCAGCGATATATCGCAGCCAAGGTGGAGCGTCTACACGCCACGATGTATCGTTGCGATTTGCAATCGCAGATCTCAGTGTCATGGAAACAGCCATGGAAGAAACACTGTGTTTGTCTGCCTTTGGATTGTGCGTTTCGGTTACAAAGCAAAAAATAGAACGTACCAAGAGTACTAATCGGTCACGGTGGTCAAGGGAATGGCTTTTAAAGCGAGGCAATTATTCTCACGTTAAACTTTTACTTTAAAAACATTCAAAACAACATGTCAAACCGCCATCAACACACGCACACATGTCTATCCACCGTCAGCACACGCACACATGTATGGAGATTGGACCGAAATTGATGCTCGGCGCATTCAATTTTTTTGATCTGCCAATCTGGTCGTATACAAGCAATTTGTTCCTTTTTTGCTGTCTACACGTACGGATATATCGTGGCAATTGGTTTCATACAAGGGATTGCTGCGACATATCGCAACGTGTAAACGGCGCTTAAGACATTTAAACATGGCGATTTACTTTACAACTTAACAATCAAAGAGCGTCGGAGAACTCCATAAAAGTTCGAGGACGCTGAACTATAAGAACTTTTGAACGAAAATAACACGCAAACGCAACAACAACTCGCGGATCAGCTGAATGTGTCCCAATACGCCATTTCTCTACGTTAGAAGGCCCTGGGAAAGATCCAAAAGATTGGAAAATGGGTACCGCATAAACCGAACGAAAGACAGCAAGAACGCATAGAAAAAATCATGGGTCAGTCCGGGACAACCATCAAATTCATCTGCAAAACCAAATCGATCCGACAAAAGGATAACGCTGTGTATCTGGTGAGACCAGAAAGGTGTGGTGTACCATAAGCTCCTAAAACCTGGTGAAACCGTTGATACAAATCGCTTCTGACAACAAATGTTCATTTTGAACCATGCATTGAACGAAAAACGACAGAGTTCTTTCGGCGTTTACCAGAGAGATGGGAGAAATTTATATCTAGCGATGACACATACTTTAAATAAAATAGAATTTTTCATTTCAATGTAATAAACATTTAATTTCTTTGAAAAAACAATCGGTTTCATACTTTTCGACCTGGTAGTTGCAGAGAACCACATGAGAGCTAGCATTGGTTTCAAAGTTGCACAATTCAGCACAATCATTCCATTGTGCACTACAAAAATGTGGTCCCCTTTTTCCCGTGCACAAGTTCACTGTCGTTTGACGCATCTATTCGTTAGACGTCAGGTGGAAGTAGCAAGTAAAACAATCCCTGCTCCTAGTGGACGAAAATGCTTGCTGTTTTGGTGCAAAATCCCAAGCCAAATAAATCCTTGCGTCCAATTTCTATCGTTTACACTTCTTGGCCGAAACCCATATTTTCCATTTGAGTGTCCTATCGAGCGTAACATACACACACAAACACAGAGAGAGAGCGGACAATCCTGTCTAACACGTCGATTTTGGAATTATTCTTCCCACTATAAATCCCAACCGACCGCGTGCTCGATTGCGTAACAGATTCCGGGCACCACGAAAGGATTTGAATCTTAATCCGTGGAGGCTATATTTGTTTTGCGGCCCCGGTACGCCCATCGCTCGCCTCCAGAGCTTCCGGTGGCCGGCCAGCCGGCCAGCCGGCCGCATTTGCCGACCGCACGGACTTCAAACGTATGCTTTAACCGTCGTCTATTTTTGACACGAATCGGGACCGGGAAAAAGTTCCCACTTTTTGTGTGTAGTCCCTTTCGACCGGCAGAGTGCGAACGGGCGAGCGAGAGGGAGGCGAACAAAACAAATATTTTGTCGAAAATTGCCACGGCGGAAAATGGGAAAAAGAGGAAATCGCGGCGCGGTTTTTCGATCAGTTGCGGTCGGACATGCGATGCGAAATGCGGGAAAACTAAAAGCACACACACACGCGCGCCCACGCCGAAGTGCCGAGGAGAATTAAAACAATAATGCCACGAAAAAACCGCCACGCCGTTCCGGGGGGGGGGGGGCTCCTGGGAGATAGAAATACCGCCACCAGGATCGACCGACGGGCCAGGATCGGCCGACGATTTCCCGCGTTCCCGCGCATATTTGGTCCGGTGGATTGCGCCTTTGCGCCATTCACAAAATAATAAATTCCTGCCATCTTTTCCGAACCGATCACCGTTAGGCTTTCCATCGATTCCGGTGGTCGCACTTTTTCCTGTTCCTGTTCCGGAACGATGCTGCCGCTGTCTGTGTACTAGGTCGATGCGTCGAGATTCGGAATTTGTTTGACACACAAAAATGTTTATAAAATTTGAATGCGATTTTCTACATTGTTCAAAGTATGTGCCATTGCTAGCTATACATTTCTCCTATCTCTCTGCTAAATCATGGATTCCCAGAGGAAAGAATTCTTCGACTTTTTAAGTAAACTAATTAGTCTTCCCATTTCGACTTCCTCGTAGAAAACGAAGAGCTGCTCAGCCAATACGTGTCCTATCGAGGAAAATGAATGATATTCGGAAAGAACCAAGTCTGGTGAATAACGCGGGGAGGGATAGCAACTCCCATCCAAGTGATTTGATAGTATCCTGCAACAGTTTTGTTTTTTGGGGCGCATGGTGCTTGATTCCACGGGCCACCAGGCGCCCCCATTGCAACCCACTAGAATTGCATTTTGGTCGTTTTTCGATCAATGCATGGTTCAAATTGATCATTTGTTGTCAGTAGCGATCGGAATTAACGTTTTCATTAGGTTTTAGGAGCTTGTGAAACACCACACCTTTCTGTCCCATCAGAAAGTCCGTTTTTTGGAGTCCTTCGACGCTTTTTTTTGTTAAGTCAAAATCGCCATTTTGAAGTTTTTAAAACCACTTAAAGCACTGCGATCTTCCAAACACAAGTCCCGACAAGCATTTGGTGCGATTCTGAAGCAGTTTTCTTCAACAAGGGCAGAAAAATAATAATCCCCGCAAAACGTCATTTTGAGGCACAAATGTTGGCATGGTCTAACCCTTTCAAAGATGGGTTGCAAACCGAAATATTTTTTTCTTCGACCTGAAATCATTTACCGAATATCAACACAAGGTAATGATGAATGAACAACAAAACTGGGAAGTCCCAATCGGCAGATACAGCCATCTTTTTAAAATTCCGAATCTCGACGCATCGACCTAGTATGTGTTTGGCGAAGTGGGTAGCATTTCGCTTCGCTGCTGTGTGTGCAGTGGGTAGAAAAATTGCACACTGGAACCTGGCAAAAGCAAAATCGGGCAACAATGCGCTCAATGGGACCAATCAGCCGGCTGGGCGCGTGTTAGATTGTGTGTCCTTTCGACGGGTATCCTTGCGCGACACTCACACGTCATAGAATGAACAGGTAAAACAAAAGAAATAGCTATTATTTGCTCCATTAAAATGAGTATTCATTTCTGTTGCTATTTCTTTTTGGTGAATAATTTCATCTCGACCCAAAAAGGGTGGGATTCCCATTCCAAAAGGCTGGCCTTTCTCCGAACCATCCCGTTGCCGTGCTCAATAGACCACCGTGTGTGAACGACCCATGGCCCAATCCGCTTCTCGTGGTCCATTGCAAACCACTTCGCGGGTTACTGTTTTACCACAACCACACAAACACGCACACACGCCACACGGTTCCGGGACGATGGTTGTCGAAAAACTGCCCGAAACCCTAATTAAATTCCCCGGCGGCCAGCGATGGTTACAAAATGTTCGCTCCAACCATCGAACGTGAGCGTGAAAAATCTAAAACTCCCCAAAGGCCTTTCCACGGCGGCGGCAACGGCGGCGGTGGCCTAGCTCGATGGTCCGTACGCAGTAAGCTTATGTTGATTTGGATTACAAGCACTCGTTTCGGTTTACGGGCTCCCCGCAGCCCGCAGCGCCTCGGCCAGGCACCAGGCGCCTCCACGCGGAGATCGCATCCCCGTGCGCATACAGAGAGCTTAATGTTGCATTAAGCAAAGCTCGACGGGGGACACGGAGACGGCGACGGCAGGCGAGTGAAAAAGGACCCCCGCGGCCACCGCGAGGGAGTGTATCAATGATGCACTGACCCACCACGGCGCGATGGCGGCTCCGCAGTGCTGTTTGCTTTCGATACACGCCACGGACACTAATTCCAGTAATGACGTTTCGCACCATCGCGAACCAACCCCCGGTCCAATCGGTAATCGGTTTCCACGCGTGTGTGTGTGTGGTGTTTTGTGTGAAAATGAGCAGGATTTTTCACAATGGCCGCCCGCATCCCGCGTCCGTTCCACTGTTGGCGGTGGTGTGCGTTTATTTAACAATTCACCGGCGGCCGCAAATCTCCGAATAAACATGACACAATTAATGGATCACTGATTTCATCCCTCGCTCGGCACGCTCAGGACACGCATGTGGTGTGGCGGAGTATTGGAACAAAAAATCACACACATACAGGGGGCACGCACACAGCGCACGACCGAACCAATCCTCGCGTCACGATGACACATCACCACCGGGCAGCGAGTGCCGGGTCCTTCCACGGGTGTTCGGAGCGCTCGGTAAGCCGGCCGAACGTCCTCGTGTACGCGGCGAGCTTGCTGATGGTGGTCGGACTGGCCGGTGGTCGGTGGCCATCGTTCCGGTTCACTGGCCGTGGATGCAAAATTGATGGCAAGGAAAACCACACATTACTCTCGACTACGCGAGACCTCGGCGCCTTGCGCGATCGTGGCCATCGCTGGGCCTGAGAGCCGTAGTGCCGTGCCGTCCACGCATGCTGCGATTTGTCTTCCAACGGTTCCTGCGGTACGAGAGCCAAAGTCCTGACATTTACGCAGTTACGCGATTTGTTCGCGACCATGATGTTGATCTTTTGTGGCGACCGTAATGTGCTTCAGAAGATAGAAGGACACAAGTTGACCACGAATCGACTACCGCTGGTGTCGCTGCGTGTCAAAGTAACAGACAATGCAGAGAGACAATCGGGAAGAATGTGGGTCAACAGTCTGAGGTCTTTCGAAGCAAACATACTACATGATAAAAGTTACTTTTAACCAAAACAAACAGCCGGCAGTCCTCAAACTCGTATCTCACTCGTGGCGTGGCATGGCCGTTATGCTCGAGTAGGTAAATCGCACCACTCGACAGGACTCGACGGTCCGCCTGCAGACAGGATGGCACGTAAATTCGGTGTCCGGGTGCCAGTGTCTACGGTATCCGAGAGTGAATACTGCGTCAAACCAACTGGCCAA
This sequence comes from Anopheles cruzii, assembly GCF_943734635.1. Lineage (NCBI taxonomy): Eukaryota > Metazoa > Arthropoda > Insecta > Diptera > Culicidae > Anopheles > Anopheles cruzii. Next base: position 38,009,721 of record NC_069145.1, read on the forward strand.
CCGGCCAGTCATTCGGGACGGTAGAAGTCATCGACACTGGACTTCTGACAAATTGTGCACCGCCCATCAGTCTGGATCACCCATCCCCTCACCCGCCGTCAGGATCTGGTAGCGCTCGAAACCAGACCGGACCTAGAGACGGACCGTAACGTGTACGTGCCCATCCCGGGCCGTGACCGCCCGTTTCGCCTTCATTCTATCTCAGATTCATGGCCTCGTTAGAGGTCCGATAATCATAAAGAATGACTCTAAAAGCTATTCAAGTTGCTTTTTTTACGATGATTATATTTCTGCCCAGTGTGGCCAGGGCCTTCGAGGTGCCTTAGCTTCCTTTTTCTTTCTTTTTTGGTCGATACACTCGATGCACCTGGTGCCGTACACGTGCGCATGGTTTTACCATGAACATTCCATTACGGGAATGAACTAATGCAGGGCACTGCTCCACCCATGACCGTAGCATACAAGCGCCCAGCACGCTGGGTTGTGTGGTGAACTTTTGGGAATAAAATTTAAACCCACTTCGGCAGTACTCCTGGCCACCCCCACTAGTTAACCCGTTCAACACTGCCGCCGAGCACCGAGAGCAAGTTGTGCCGATCCGGACAAATTAAATGATTTTCAACATAATCTTCTTCGACGTCGGCTTTCCCCGTCCGCCCCCCGCCCGGGTGGAGATGTGCATAGTAATCCGCAACGAAACTCGACCGGGGAGCAGGCAGAAGGCAGCTTCTGGCCTTACACTGGGTGGTCTTGGTACCGGCGCCGTGGGCCAGAGATGTGCCTTTTTGTCCTTTATTTTCGTTTTCTACTTGATTAAGGAACGTGCCAGCTGTTACCAGCGCCCGGCGGTGCCCTCCGTTCGGCACAGGCCACCGACTGGTGCAGCGATTTAATCATCGGCACCCGAGAGCGGGCGGGCAACAAAGACGTTCACCCGTCGGACACTACAACACGTCGCTGGCGAGGGATACAACCTGACGGGATCAAAGTTTTCCGAACCCGTCGGCACCTTCAAAGCGGGGGCCACCAAGCGGACCAGATACTTGCGTAAGATTGTGGATTAAACACGTAACACGCCCAGGTGTGCTCATCGGTGCACTTATTTCAATCTTAGCCCGCCTGTTACCTGAATATTTTATGACTCTATTATTAATCATCACGTGGCTGCGGGAAGCCGCGACACGTCGACATTACTTTGAGAGCAGATCGGCACGGCGTTCAATACTGAATTTTGTGCACAAACTATGTTGTGAGTGTGTTATGGAAGCCTAGCGTTTTGATTGATTGACTGAAGCTCTTAATTGTTTGCAAGACATTTCAATACTTTTTTCGTTTATTATTATTAGAACGAACAGAGTCACCAACTTACAGTTTTGCACTTGAATTGATGCTCTGTCAGGGTTTTAACTGGCGTCTTTCGTTTAACAAGCGATTAATCGGTGGAGTCAGACGGATGATCTATGGACGAGCCACGAAATCAAAATATTGATCAAAGTGAGTTAAACATAAATTATATCATTCGAGAAGCAACTAAAAAGTCAATACACACTTAACAAATTAGACATGATAAAACATGCAAGTATTCAGAATCGGATTTCTGAAAAGATATGCAATGATAATATAAAATTATGGTTCCACAAATTGGTTTTTCTATCCGAAAAAATCCAATTTATACGGATTTCAAGGCAGCTTTTGACAGAGTTTCGCATCGGTTACTATCCGCCAAATTGGCTAAACTAGGTGTCTGTCCCTTGCTCGTGAGATGGATTGTGTCTTACCTGTGTAATCGTGTCATTCGTGTTAGGGTTAGTCAGACCTTGTCCTCTGTTTTCACCAACGTCTCTGGCGTTCCCCAAGGAAGCAATTTGGGTCCGCTATTGTTTTTACTGTTCGTCAATGACCTGACTCTTCGGCTTCCTTCTGAGTGCTACTTAATGTTTGCTGACGACCTGAAATTGTTTCTACCTGTCTGTATCCCGTCTGATTGTGTTTATTTGCAATCATTACTTGAACGTTTTGTTCATTGGTGTGATTGCAATAAAATGTCATTGAATGTCGATAAGTGCAATGTTCTCACTTTCTCTAGGAAAAAGTCCCCTGTCATGTTTATGTATCGCATTGGCTCGTCTGTTGTTCCGCGTGTAGATGTTATCCGTGATTTAGGTGTAACACTGGACGCGAAGCTGAGGCTTAACTTGCACTTTGAGGACATCATCAAGCGTGCGTACAGAATGCTTGGTTTTATTATTCGTATGTCTTCTGAGTTCCGTGACGTTATGTGTCTTAAAGCTTTGTATTGTTGTCTCGTTCGGTCGATCCTTGAGTATGCTTGTGTTGTTTGGCATCCGCACTTTCGGTGCTGGATTGATCGTATTGAAGCCATACAACGCAAGTTTACGAGGATCGCTGTCCGTAGACTTGGTTGGTATGCTGCGGATCGACTTCCACCATACAAAACGCGCTGCCTTCTACTCGGGCTACGTTCACTCGAGCATAGGAGACGGTCAGCACAGGCTCTGTTTGCTTTTAAGATTTTGACTTTTCGTATTGACTCGCCAACACTCCTGTCTCGTATAAATTTGTCTGTCCCTTTCCGATGCTTGAGACGACGACCCAACCTGGAACTTAGAGTTGACGCGCGGTCTTCCCTATCGGGGCATAATGATCCATTGCTTTCTCTGTGTCGTACTTACAACAACTACTCGTCGCTTCTCGATGTTAATATGTCCCTCGATCAGTGTCGTGATGTGTTTACTTTCATGTCTTCTTGGTAAATGTTTCGTCCTCGTTATTGTCTCCGGTGTCTTGCACAAATATCGGTTACCAGCTTCGTCGTTGCGTTTCGCCAGTTTGGTTAGTGCTAGTTTAAGTGATAGGTTAAGTCTTTTTTGTCAATTAGGCTAAGCTGCCCGTTGACTTATATAAACAAATAAACAAATAAATAAACAAAAAGTGATTACTTTGGAATAGTTGTTGCATCAACCCAATACTTTAACAATTCACCACGTTTTCCCTTACTTTTCAACAAACGAAATATCGAGACGGAATATCGATGAAGTAGTCGAAATGTACCAAAAACTCCGTCGTACAGAATCACTTCGAATGGTGAAAACTTTGTGATTTCCTGCGGGTATTTTGACGGCAACCATTGATTTGCTTAATTTTCATCGAATTCCAACGGTAACTGGTCCGTAAAGCTTCTCGAGCGCTACGTTCTGTAAATGAAACGGAGAATGAACGGAGACTGAGGTGGAAAATCCACAACCCCTACACGGCGGCCAATGGGCGATCTTTCCGCAACTCCGAAGCGGTCCGAGTCCGAGCTACAGTCAAACTTCTACATTTACAATCAATCCTGTTGAGCAACACACGTCATCTTAATCAAACTCAACTGCAGCTGCCGGGCATTAGTAGACTCCAAGTTTGCCATACTCAATCCCCGCACGGAGAATGTTTTTTTAAAGCGAAAACTAATTTCGACACCGATCCTTCTCGGAGCCGCAAGAACTGAAGAACCGCCTGAATTCCGCCGTTTCTAGGGAAGATTCTGCCAAATTGGCTTACTTTTCATACGGATTAAGCCACACACTGTCTGGGCCGGGAGCACATCCTCCGGCAATCGGTGTTAGGTGCGGTGTTTCTGGGCCGCTCGCGATGTAGGCATCCGGCACTGTCAAAACTTTTCCCCTGTTGGCCCATTTTCTTGTTCAACAATTGTTTAATTTAATTATTCAGCCATAATACACCGCAATCATACAGGTTAGCGTGAACCGTGGCCCGTCATGCTGGTCCCACCCATGAGCCTGAATCTTTTGAGCATTTCCGGTCGTTCCAGACGTCTTCATGCGTTTTCAAATCTAGATCGGGCCTATCGTGCAGGGCTTCGCTTAGTTTCTGGAGCGTTTCTTGCATGCTACTTGGGAATGCTGTGCGAAAGACAAACTTTTCCTACGAACGCACCCACCCGGAGTCTGTTGGAATGTAAGATGCCGTCTTTTCCAGCGTGCCTAGCTGGGCTCCGTTTCCAAGGAATGAGGAAACACGGCAGTGGCATTCATATTGGGCAGTGCTTGAGCGTAGCTGAACGAATCAATATGCCAGCCGTGCGTGGACGAGTCGCGAAACATGTTTCTTTGTAACGAATTATTTACTTAAAGTCGTAAATTTTCACAGTGAAGCAATGGAAAGAACAATATATAAAACTTATTCTTATATGTATATCGGTGTATCGTAAAAGAAAGTCGCGTTAGTTAAGCTGTTTATAACTCAATAACGGATGAACCGATTTGGCTGCAAATTGATTGGAAGGTAGCTTAGAACCAGGAGAAGGACATACTTTTTATGATAGGACTTACTGACCGCTTTCCCGTTGTCCTACATAGGTCGGACCACGTTCCTTGAAGTCAGTACAAAACATGGTATCAACCATATACAAAATCGTAGCTCGGTTCTGCGTAGCGCTGCTCAGCGTTCGTAGCAGTACCCTGTTCCCGTCATCCCATCCTTCCGCACTTCTCAATGGTTATATCACTCACCATTTTTCCACCCTTCTTTCCTACCAGGTGGGTGAGAAGCTGACGCGCTTGCGGCGCGGCGAGCTGAAAACACCGGAAACGTGCTGCTGAGCGCGATCGCCCGCGATCTCTTCAAGGTGGACATCACGTGGGGCAATCTAGTGTCCCTGTTTGCCATCGCCGGCGGCCACTCTGCCGACTGCATCCGCCAGAACCACCAGGACTATCTGCCGAAGCTGGTGGATGGCGTAGCAGAAGTGATCGAGGACGTGAGCGGACGTCGTACGGCCACCGCACCGTTGTTGTGTTTCTCATTAAGACACTCGGCCTGTATTTATTTCCAAACATTTTTTCCTAAAACCGCAAAAACCGTCGTTAAAATTTTCTTTATTTCCGATGGAGTTGGAAAGAAATTGGGCCCCGAAAGAAATGAAGGACGAAAGTAAGGTAAGACTCGTAGCAATGCACGTACGAAAATCAGTTTCCGTCGGAAGCTTCAGGGAAAACATTTGGGAATGCGCTAATCGCGCTTTTCTTCTCGACCTCTTTGACCGTCCGGTGTCCTGACTCGTAGCCTCCTTTGAGGAATCCCGTGTGTGACATCGTGCTCGATGCTCCTTATCCACGGGGAAGAGAAAGATAAAACGAAATAAGAAAAAAATACATGAAAATAAATGATTATTATTAGAACGGGCAGTGTTCTTATTAAGCACCAATCAATTAATTGGCTTCGTGCACACGGATTATCTACTGACGAACCACAAAGCAAATTGAATGTTTCAGAGAAAATTATGGTCAGGATGGATGGTATGGTATGGAAATGTAACCTAATTTAAACCTTAATAATATTCAACGGGAAGTAAGAAGGGAAGCCGATCGTATAAGTCACCAGGAAGTCCTATCCTCTGAAACGCAGGATAATCGAGAAATGAGAATGAAATGAGGCGTGGCGACACACGCCAGGAACAGCTAGTCGCCAACGCCAATTATAGAAATAGAGCATTAAATGCTTTTGTTTGTTGTACCTCGCAACAGAACGAGCACATTTTTATAATTCGTTCTTAGAGGGGTCAAAATGCTGTAAACAAAACGATTCAACTTGAGTTTTCAATTATGATAACCTCTAAGGCAAATCCACGTTTCTTCGAAAGCACTCACAATGAATCGGTTCGTCATTTTATCTCGTACCGCGCACTGTTTAGGAAAACTTGTGGCGCCAGAAACGTTCAAAAATCTTGTCAAATTATTTCACCCGAAACATTCATCTTCGCTACCCTCGTCGGGTCTGTTCTACAGCAATTCGTTAGTTTTTTTTAGCCTGATTCGGTTTTGGCACACAGCACACCAATTGAATTGCACTTTTCAGTACTTCTAATCGCTGGGGCCTGTGGATCGACGGAGAAAAAACCACAGCCGAACGGTTCTATCGTATCGGCGGCGGGCGGCACTTTGTTCAAAACGTGCCAATGACGACGCAGGCCACTGACATTTAGATGTCGAGATGAACAACCAAACCAAAAAGAAAAAAAAAGTAAAAAAATGGCTCAGATAAGGCTCCTCCAAAAAAGGACACACTGCAATTGGTCGAAGCCTAGCCACACCGAAGACACCGGCTGTGTGGTGCTGCGCCAGAGACTCGTGGGCGCCCGATTGGCACGTCCAAAATGGCGGGTTCGACGGGCGAATAAATTCGCTCACTTCATCCGGACAAGTGGCTTCACCGGAGCATCAATCAACGTCGCGCGAAAACGACGGAATCTGTAGTCTCGCAATTTCGGGCGCAACCGACGCGTCCATCAGTCTTTCGGGCCACGAGGTTTTCGAACTGTAGACGATGCATTTTTGGTGCGGCCTCGTGGCTTCCGCTTTCGCCCTGGCACATCGCTATCGCCCGGGCCACTGGCTGGCCGGCTACCGATCGTCCATTGCGGGCCCCAACTTTCCCCAAAAGGAGATGTGAAGTTAGCAGTTTCAGTTTCTACCGAAGGAAATGCGTCGGAAGCAAAAGTTTGCTCGCCGAGCAGTAAACAAGGACCAATAAATTAGCTTTCCCAAAAACTAATTAGAAATTTAAATACGAATAACTTCGCCGCACGAACGCAACTCCGTACGCGCTCCCAGCTTCCTTTCGTCGACCGCGGCCGAAGGCGAGAATGCGAAATCGTCGGAACGGAAGCGAAGTGCGCTGCGGAAAACTTTTCTTACGCTATCCGCACCAAATTCCCGCCAAGAATTGCGCCAATTGCTTCGGTACAATGCTTACCGCACCGCAAGTAGTGTTGATTTAACTACCCCGGACATCTGGGGTGTTTTGAATTTTTCAAATAGTTCTCCTAAATTTAAGACATTGTGACAGTGAGACTGTGAGTAAGTATATTGGGGCAATAAACTTTTGTATCAGCTTGATTGTCTGGAGCGCGATCAGCGTTGAGTGGTAGCATGCATTAATGTTTTATTATTTGTGGCTCGTCCTTAGATCACCCGTCTGCACTGCATCAATTAATCGGTTTTTATGCGAAAAACGTCAGTTCAAACCCTGACAGTGCACTCGAGGTAAAACCTTAAATTTGGAGCTCAATACGGTTCTGTCCGTTCTGATGGCCTTGAGAGGCTCGATGATAGGCGGGCCATCGCTCAATGTTGTTTTGTGGCTAGCCTCATCAGTCACAACATTGACTCTCCGGTGCTTCTCTCTTTACTCAACATTTCTGCGCCGTCGAGAGTTCTAAGGAATTACTCGTTTCTGACTGTGCCAACGCAGGCGACCAGATTCGGGCAGTTTAGCCCTTTAAACTTCATGTCAACCAGGTTCAATCAGGTGTACCATTGTTACGACTTTGACCAATCTGTAAGCGTGTTTCGTCAGCATATTCGTTCGGTTGCGTTTGCGTCTGATTTGTGATTCTACAATCTGTGACGTCCAAGTATGTTTAGCTTTAAGCGAAATTTGTACCTTATTTTATATATTCTCCTATTAAGCCTGCTGGCCCGTAGGATGATTCTAATAAATAACAAATAACAAATAACAAATAATTAATATTAAAATGTTATGCCAATGGACTGCTTAATTTCAAATAGGTAAAGCTATCAGGTGTCCTCAGTGCAACAGTCTCCAGATAATTTTTACAACGATCAAGGGCAGACCCAAACAGGCATAACGGGCAGCGTTAGCAGCATCGCCTGCCTGGCAAATACATCGCGCACAGCTCCAAATCCCGGTCCGTGACGTGCAAGGAAGAAGGCCACATACCGTGCCGAAACTGCCACGCTTAAACACGTTGTAAATTAGCTACAAATTAATGCCACGGCGGAACGAATGGTTTCCTGCGAAAATTAAAAGAAACATTTAATGACCTCCCGGATCCATCGAAAGCTGCCGCCAGTGCCGAAATAGACATCTTCCTGGCACCCGGTGTGGGCCGAGAGCCCCAGTGGTGCCCTCGAAACTGGGAGCCAATTTTTGTTGGCCACCCCGGTCCGTCGAGGCCAAGGCCCGGCTGGCCAAGTGTGTTGGCGTACGGAAAGTGCAACCATTTTAATGAAGCCATTTCACTCGCACCGACGGGACGGGCGACTGGCAATTGGGAAAAGCTGCTTTTCGCTTTGCCGAGGTCATGAACAGCGTGCCACTTTGGCTTTTTACCACGTTTGTTCACACTTGGTCCCAGCGATCGGGCCGCCGGTCGCTTTCATCTTGCTGCCACCCACCATTCCGTAGAGTCCAGCCGCAACGGAGCGAGAGCCTGCATCGTGAGATGAAAATGACTCAATGGAAAACACCTAGCAGGCGAAGCGATGGTGCCCAGGCGAGTCCTGGCCCCGCTGTCCGGGCTCCGGGCGTTGTTTCTTGGAATTTGGCCGCTGTCGGTTGCAATTTATTTCATCATCATCATCATCATCACCCGCCATCAGCAGCATCACTTACCGGCCGGCCGGTCCCGGTCGGTGCTGGCAGTAGCTTTTATCGTTATCAGAGCAGACTCCTGAAGAAAGGACGATTCGAAAGATGAAAGTTTCGCTTCTTCCCACTTCGAAAGGGATGCACGGTGCAGTACTTCTTCAAATTTTATTTAACCTGCGAAACGACCGAAAGGCTGGGAGGTAGAAAAACGACCGAAAGAGGCGAGAGCCCTGGGAGTGCTGGCCCGAGTCTAGACGATCCTGTACTTCGACGGTAATTAGACTCCTGTGTCCCGGCAGAGAAATGCAATTACACCATTTTCTTACTCGCTGAAAGCACTGCAAGTGCACAATGGTAGTGCACTGGTGGTGGACAAAATGTGAGGAAAAGGACACCCCTTCGAAGGTGCCGTTGATGGCGTGGAACGATACAAAGTCATTTTAAATTGTCTCCACATCATTCTTTTCCGATTGTCCTTTTTATCGATATTTTTACACATTTTAGACACCAGTGTCTCTTGATGGCTCTCGTATCTTGGAAGTAAACTAAATTTTGTTGAGATTCTTTAAGGCATCGGCCACATTTCCATTTACAATCACACATTCCATCCTATAATTAACCCTCCATAAATCGTGCTTCACTTCATTTCAGAATGGAGCACGTTCCGCAAGAGATTCCAGAGCCGCTGCCACGTTCAGCGTTTAAATTTGCTCATCGATCCCATTTAGCATGCCTCGCTGTTGCAGTTTTCTTCCCAGAATGTAATCCATTCCGATTTCAAACGCTACCACACATGCCACCATTCATGAGACCACACACACACACACACACACACACACACACACACACACACACACACAGTCACTGGCAGTTCTTTCGGCCGCCTCCGAGGACCTCGGAGATGAGCAAGGACACTCGGTCGTCCACGGACGCCAGTCGAGTGGGATTTTCGAGCTAAGGAGTGGGCCCGAAATTGAATTACGACGGTGGGGATTGAAATTTATTACCGATATTTTTACTGCTTCAAGTGCCATAATTCACCGTCCCTCGGTGCCTTCCATTATCGCCCTCCCGCGCGCGGTGTCCCACTCGGTTGGGAAAGCATTTTAGTTACGAATACTATATGCACTTTTTTCTGGTTACTCCTTCCGCCGATAACGAGAGCCAGAGAGAAAGGGATGAGCTCGGTATAAAGATGACATGCAGGGAGAAACGGCACAGGATGACGGAGGCGACCTCGAAGGTGGTGGATTTGGTGATGGGTGGCACCAGCAACAGCACCCGCAGCCGGTCGTAGAAATGTCGGATAAAACGTAACGCCAACATAAATCTGCATATCGCATTCCGTTCCGCGGCCTCGTGTGCGGATGGGCGCATCCGCCACGGATGGTGATTTCACCGGAATCGATTTACATTGTTTTTTGTTTCTTTTTTGACAAATTTTCCACCCAATCAAGCTTTTCTAGCAATTTTGTCCGCGCAAAAATAAACCCTTCAAAAGTAGCAGCCGTCATGATAATTACAAAATTATTACAGACAAAGGCGGCATGGGTCTGTCTGAGCCGGAATGATCTAGGGACCTTTTGTTAAGAACTCTAAATGCTAGCTGTTGAGCATTATGTCGTGTGCATCTCAAAAAACGCATGCCGTATGCTTAATGAGGCGATTTCTACAAATGTAGTAATGGCTCCAAGCTTCGTTCATTGGCGAACTATTTCGTTTCTTAATCATAGTCAATAATAGTAATCAATAGTCAATAACGTTTCTTAATCAACTGTGACCTAAACACGGCATCCGTTTTGAGCATTCTAGCGGGACATTTTTGATATGATAAATCTCTATATATATAAAAATCAAGTTCTGTCTGTATGTTCCTTATAGACTCCGAAACTACTGGACCGATTGACTCGAAATTTGGTATACAGGGGTTTTTGGGGCCGGGGAGTGCAATAGTCAAGGTTAGAAACCCCTCACCACCCTCCTTCTTTGTCCTCCCATACAACTAACTGTTAAAAACATCAATTACTCCACAAGTTATGAATCGAATTTCATCAAAACTTTCACAATGGTTGCTGGTCACCTGAGAAACCATGTGACAAAATTTGGTCCTTACAGGACGAGGGGAAGGAGGGGTCCCCATACAACCCCAATCCTTAAAATACGTCCTAGGGCAATATGGGTATCGTTTCTTAGGTTTTGGTGGTCTCTAAATTGATTGGTTTCACTTAAAAGCCTTTTCCTTCCTTCTCCCACCTATCACACCCCCCCTCATTCCATCCATCTTGAAGTAGTGTGATGTTGGGGGGAACTGCGTAATTTGCGTTTAATTTTTAAAGAAGGAGAGAAAGAAAGGAACAGAGAGATAGAGAGGGAAAGATAGGGGAAGAGAGAGGGAGAAAGAGAAAATGAGAGAGAGGGAGAGAGATAGAGAGAGGGGGGGGGAGAGAGAGAGAGAGGCAGAGAGATGGAGAGAGTAACAGAGATAGGGAGAAAGAGAGAGAGACAGAGGGAAAGAGAGAGATACATAGAATGATAGATAGATAGATAGATAGAGATAGAGAAAGAGAGAGAGAGAGAGAGAGAGAGAGAAAGAGAGAGATAGCAACGGACTGGTGGGCTCCCTTACAAACGTAACATAAAATTCAGCATAATTCGGGTTGATTTCTTACAAATCGAACCAAATTCCAGGGAGAAATCGAACCGAAGAAAAATCGAAAATCGAAAAATCCGATCGAAGAAATCGAGAATCGAACTAGGTGGGAGTTTTTGGGAAGGAGAAATGTTCTGGTGAATGTTTGAAACCTCTCGCCACTTTACAAAGGATGGCTCCCATACAAAATTTTGGTAAATTTTAAGCAAAACTCGAAAAGTGTTCAAACAATTTGAGTCAAATTTAACCTGTGCGAGTTTTGCCGCGTGCGTGAAGGAACGTGAAGCGGGAAGGAACGGGAAGCGTGAAGGAAAGCCAATCGGATACATCACCGGGAAGCCCTATCATTTGGAACAGAGTAACGGGAGGCGGAAAGGGAACCTGAACAAATACGTCACCGGGAAGCCCGATCATCTGAAAAGTAGAAGTAACGGGAAATGCAAAGGGAAGCTGATCGGATACGTCACCAGGAAGTCTTTTGAAACGTCGGATAATCGAGAAATGAGGATGAAATGAGGCGTGGCAACGCGCGCCGGGATCAGCTAGTAGTAAATAGGACAGAAAAAACATTTATATTCAAGGCGGGTCTATTCAATCAAAAGTGGCTCCATGTACGTGACTTTCTAGGACGTTCTTCAGAATCATGTGTTTAATATTCAAAAGCAACCGATCTAAGCGCAATTCACCATGAACGTACTTTTTGCTCATTAATTTTAGCTTCCAATAGTCCAGATAGATACTGGGTTGTTCAATGTGTTTTGAACTTCGATAACAAAAACATAATTTAAAGGTTTGAAATACACTTTACTATTCAGTATGGTCTCCCTGAACATCAATACACTTGTTCCAAGGAGACTCCAATTTATGAATTCCATCCCTGAATCTGGAAGGGCTTCAAAATACGCTTCCGCGGGTATTAAGAGCTCATCATTTGATGAAAAACACTTTCCAAGCGTGATTTTTTTTTAGTTCTGGAAACAGATGGATGTCGCTAGGGGTCAAATCTGGTGAATCTGGACGTTTTTCTTCTATAAACTGGGTCTTTTTTCACGAATTTTCTTCATCTTTCTACTGTATGGTACATTCTACTGTAGGCGAAGAGTCCTTATACACTTTCAACATTCGGTCATAAATTTCCTTTGCTTTTATACCTTAAAAGTTTAAAAATTGCACACTGCACGATGCTTTTCTCCATTGTAATGCGAAGCGAAGCTACATCCGATGAGAACAGTTGTACATTTCGTACAGCGCTTTTGAGGACGGTAAATAAACTTAAAAGAGGATTCACGTAGAGCCTTAAACAATGAATACATATTTTATAATGATACTTGGAGCACTTACTATTCTCGTCATTGGTAGCTTGCTGTGTCAAAGAAAGACATTTCAATTCGAAACTGAAGCCTATTCCTATTCGGCAATGCAGTAAAACATTTGAAAAAGTTATAAAATCGTGCTGTATCTGCCACAAGCCGGCAGACAGTCTGCCCGGGAGATGCACTCCACAGACGACCAGACGCACTTGCAGTGACATTTACCTTCCGGACAGCTGCTTTCACCAGACGCCAAACAATCGTCGGTCCGAAAAACCGGAACAACCGAACGGCAACAAGACACGCACCCGTTCGTGTGCGTGGCAGCAGAGCGAGCAAACAAACAAACAACAACCGAAAGTGGACAGAACCTCACAGAAACGGAACGGAAGTCACTAACTGGTTGAGCCAACGGCGGGCCGCGGCGTGTTGATTTTTGGCGCCCCGAAAAGGCTTCGAAAGTCCAAGCCCCAAGCGATGCTCCGAAAAAGCTGCCTTTTATTGCTACCGAACGGAATAATAAATAAACGGTCCTGTCGACTAA
>NC_069145.1:38022797-38051716 GCF_943734635.1 Anopheles cruzii
TAAGCCGGCAGACAGTCTGCCCGGGAGATGCACTCCACAGACGACCAGACGCACTTGCAGTGACATTTACCTTCCGGACAGCTGCTTTCACCAGACGCCAAACAATCGTCGGTCCGAAAAACCGGAACAACCGAACGGCAACAAGACACGCACCCGTTCGTGTGCGTGGCAGCAGAGCGAGCAAACAAACAAACAACAACCGAAAGTGGACAGAACCTCACAGAAACGGAACGGAAGTCACTAACTGGTTGAGCCAACGGCGGGCCGCGGCGTGTTGATTTTTGGCGCCCCGAAAAGGCTTCGAAAGTCCAAGCCCCAAGCGATGCTCCGAAAAAGCTGCCTTTTATTGCTACCGAACGGAATAATAAATAAACGGTCCTGTCGACTAACGCCCTGCTGCTGTGCCTCTACGGCAATCCGGTTCGCGAGGACACCCGGAGCCACGGACTAGAGTCCGTTTATCTTGAAGATATCCCCGAACGGTGCCGGACTGGGCTGTCGGGTGGACGGGCCGGCGATGTCATGTCTGTCGATTATCTTCACACGCTGATGACGTTCACCGGTGGCCGGCGCATAGCCGGCCGTCACCTTCTTCTCGCGCACCCGGTAGCCAGCCCCCGCGGTCTCATCACTGCCACGGTCGTCGTCTTCCGATGCGTCGTCGACCACCATCGGGTCGGCCGAGTCGTGCCGATTATGCTGCCGGCGGTATGGGGAGGCACTCTCCTTGGTGGCACCGGCCGACAGGACGATCACGGTCGGGTGCGAGGTCGCCGAGTAGTCCCGGATGTAGTTCTGCAAGATGCTCAGAAAGAACAGAAACGCCAGCAGGGTCAGCACGGCCGTCGACGCACCCCGGAAGCGCAGTCCTTTGCCGAACTTCCCGTGCGGTCCCCGGTGCAGCGCGTACGGTGGCGGCAGTGGCGGTGGCGGTGGTGGTGGCGGTGGGTGTGACGGTTGTCCCCACGGCCCCAGGAAGCTGGGCAAAAATCCGCCCGGCCCGGTTCCGTCGGTTCCGGGCCAACCGTAGCCGCTGGCCGTAGTAGCGTCGTCGTAGACTTCCGGTCCGCTGCCGGGCCCGTAGACCGGATACTTGCCACTGGCCAGCAGCGTGGGCGGTAGCTCTAAGTGGTGGACACGTTGGCTAAGGGTGGCCCCGGTACCGGCGGTTACTGCAGCCGCCGGCGGCATCAACGTGCTGCTCGTGCTGAACCGCTGCAGCAACCCGTCCGACATGGCGAACTCACAGTCCCGTATGGATGGAAGATCCGTAAACCTCAACCGGCCGCGACGTACTAACCGGTCCGGGCGCGCTTCCGATGCATTTACGAGGAACCGGCGCGACGCGACCGCCGCCGGTGGTTCAAGGTTCAGCGCGCGACTTGAACTTGCACGCAGGACCCACTGGGCCGTTAAATTGACACCCTACGGCGGCCCTCGCCATCGGCGTCGGTGATTGTGTCAAATTACGCCACGCGACGAAGATGTCGAGCACGGGGCCAAAAGGCGAACGGCTTTTCCACTCGCGCGCGGCCACCAAATTGGTCCCTGGCCCTTCAGAGTGGTGTGTCTTTGTGCAAACGCAACCACTCGTTGCAGCTCGTCTCACCACTCGCTACGGTTTCTATTGTTCCTCGCGAGCTAGGCTGTATGTCCAACCCGGGGGCAAGGCGCTTTCATTTGAAAAACGGCAGCCTACCATCGTTTAGCGTGGCGAGCCCATGTCACTTTCGCTCACAACCCGTGCATGCGATGGCGAATCTTGGTCGGGGCACCAACTGGACCCGACCGGGTCGAAAATCCAGCTAGAGTAGCTTGCAGGATACCGCGAAGTAGAAGCTTCCAATCACCATTCCCGACGGCGGTGACCGGAAAAGCTGTCGCCGCAAGGACCCACGTTCGCCGTTGCTGGTGCATTTTCGCGGCCATAGCTACAATTACGGTCCATCGGTTTTCAATAAGCCCTTTCCGATTGCTTTATCCTTTAATTATTATATGGAATCCGTCCGCCCGCGGAGTGGAACCTCGGAGTTTCAGTGGATAATTAATTGTGTTGCCCAAATCCGAGGACAACGCGCGCAAATAAATGAAATATGAATCCATTTCCGAGCGCGCACCGGGCCCCCCTCTCGGGAAAACACCGCGGCTGGCGATGACCGAAACTTCGCTCACGCCGGCCACAACCTTTGGCCTGTCGATCAACCGATAATCGGTCAAACGTGAAATGGTGCACCTCGGCCAACCGGAGTCTCGGAGTGGCGCAAAAAATCCACGATCCAAAAATGGAGAACAAAAATGGGACCAGCGTAAGCAGAAAATCAACCGAACCGGCCAAAGTGTTAATTTTATTTTAAATAAATGTAGATGAAAAGCTGGAGACAAGGCGCGGAAAATAGTGACCCCGATGCCAGCAGCTGCCACAGCAGTAATGCGCTAGGTGCTGAGGTGAACGGCCATCGCACCGACGCGCCCGGCTCCTACGTGATGCGGTAATTAATCTCTCGATCGTTTTCAAGTTTATTTCATAAATATGTTCGGCCAGCAATGGTTGGCGCCTGTTCGTCGGCCGAGCCGATCATTCAATAATCAATTGGCCCCAAATTGATTGGGTAAGTGTTGAAAATGAATGTTTTATTCGACTTATCATTCTCTGGGCTTTCGCTGCCCCATCGCTCCCCGGGCGGGGCGAAATTCGATTCTTGTGACACGCACGCTCGTCACTTGCGCCCATTGTCACCTTCTGGATGGCGTGTGAAAACCGTTTTTGGGGTTCAGAATTGTTTTTTTTTAAATCATGTTACTCACACTTTGAACGCTTGTTATTATATGCGCTTTTGTTTCGTTTCTGCGCGTGTGCAATTGTGCATTCACCGTCCGTTCTTATGTTCCAGCGGTGGTCCGAAGTGCTTTTTCTGCTGTTTCCAGCAATTACTCTTTGGCCTGTCCCCCACAAACATCATCAATAATTTCGCGCCCATGCCCCATCGATTAAATGTGCATTTGCAGTGAAAACTCGTCAGCGCCGCAAAGTGAAACCGCCCCCAAAACGCCAGGAGCACATTTGAATTAATTATCACCGATACGGGAGCTGTGGAATAAAATGGTCCTCAATATCACAACCATCTCTATAGAAGTATATGAGCTGTATGTTAACTGTAACTCAGTCGCTGCTTGTAACGTTCCACAGTAAGTTGATGTTTTGTATGATGCCGAAACTTTCGAAACGGTGCACAAACGCATTGACAAATGGTCATGAAGCGGGCGTCTCAATTAAAAGCATTTTCTTAATCTTAAAAGAACGGACCCGACCGTATTTTATCAATTAATAGTAAATCTGTTGACAAAATCAATGAGCGATAGTGGAAAGATTTTCAAAATTCAAAAACAAACTGAATAAACGCTTTCAACGAAACGTTTCGTTCAGTTTTCAAAGCTTTGTAAGTAGCAAAGCAAAGTATAAACAAGCACGCAGCTTAAAAGCGTTTCTAAAAGTACGCAGCTTGCGGGCGCTGCGTATGTGGCTGCGTTAGTTTATTTTTTATCATCATCCTTTCTTCGGATCGTTGGAAAATAATTAAAGAATGGAGAAGGACACAAAAAAGGCAGTAATGGCCGAGTTGAATGAAAAGAAACAGAATCACCGTCATAGGATACAGTATATTAAATTTATTGTTCGACATGCCGCTTCGTTTTCGCGTCGCAGAGTACTATTAGCCTAACAGAAACCGGTAAAACATCTCACTATAAACATTTTGAAGGGTGTTTTGTTGTCTATATTGATTACACTTTTGCTCCTGGTCCTTTTGATACCGAAAGAAAACCAATTTACGCTTTATGCTTCTATGCTAAGGTTTTTGTCATTTTTGTTTTTGCTAGTTTCAAGTCTTTTGTCAGGGTGACGGGCTATCGATACAACACGCAAAGTACACAGTCTGTTCCGCAATACTATACTAGCTAAGTTGGTCGCCAAAGTGTAGAGTAGTTGTACTTCAAATTACCGAAAAACCATCTCTGGGTTGCTGGACACGCAATACTCTGCCCCCCATTTGGCACATCACGGATCTGGTGGTTGTTTGAGGGGCTCGCATAAGGCAAGTATTCCAGGACAGGACAGTTAAGGTTACTCATTAATTTGCACTTTCCGTTTCTGCGGACCCTCTTGCGAGGGCGAGTAGTGGGGTGGGCTTACATGTAGATATGGCTTAAGGATTATCGTTTAGAAGAGAGAGGGAACGATCGTTGCTAATCGAGCTTCGTGGTGGCGCTGCCGCTAGCGATCCGAGGAAGCACGCATTCCGCCAACCGTTCTGAAGTTCACTGCCTCGTGCGCGTCGCATTCACAAGAGCGTCACCAGCAGGAGCGTTATCGTGACGATGAAGCACTGACCGATCAGAACGTTCCTGGCCGGGGCACCGTTGGACCACTTCAGCCCGGAATAGTTGATGTTGGGAACATTTTGTTCTAAAACCAAAAGAAAGGAGGCACACAAAATAAGGTCCCGTTGGAATGCTGGTTGCTGCGATTGCCCCGATAGGAAAAACCGATAAAGCTACCCGAATAAGTCTACTCACACTAGAAAACTTAACAAACGGCCAGCGAACGGCTAAGGTCAGCACCGCCCGCCAACGGAATATGGAGGTATGTATCTCGGCACTAGAGGGCACTACTCCCTACAAAACGGACACTCACAAGGACACAGGAATAACGGATTCTAAAAAACAAGGAACCACAAGGAAAGAAAAGAAAAAAACGAGCACAAAAACGGAAAAGGTGAACAAAACAGGTCTAAAATTGACGTCTAGCCACGAATGGCCACTTACCAAACAGGTTCAGTCGAGCCTCCGATTGGCCGACCTTGTTCGACGCCTTGCACACGTAGTCCCCGAAGTGCTCCTCGGCCACCGAGCTGATCTTCACCACCGACCGTGTCACGTCGTCGGGCGAACCGATCTGCGAGATGCTGTAGGAACCGCCGTTGTGGATCTGTTTCCCGTTCCGGTACCAGGAGATGGCCGGAGCCGGAAACGCCTGCACCACACACTCGACATCGATATCGTAGTCGACCGCTTGGGCCACCTTCGGCCGCGGTACGGATATGACGGGCGAGAACTCCACCTCCAGCGTGATGGCTTTCGTGTCCGACTTGCCGACCCCGTTGTCCGCCATGCAGTAGTAGGTGCCGCGGTCTTCAGGCTGCAGCGCGCTTAACCGCAACTCGTTCCCGACGTACGTTTGACCACCGAGCGGTAAGATTGCGTTGTACTCGCGCTTCCACGTGATGGCCGGCCGCGGGTAACCTTCGGCCCGGCACACCAGCTCCGCGCTCTCCCCCTCACCCTTGGTGATGGTGTTGGTGTGCTGATTTTCCAGCAGGATCGGCGGGTGGCGCACCTGCAGCTCCACGGTTTTGGTGACTTTCGTCGTGCTGGTCACCTGTATCTGGCACTCGTACAGTCCGGCATCCGTGTTGACGATGTCGTTGATCTGTGGAGGCGAAAGTTCCGGTTGTTGGTAAGACGGATCGCAACGGACTAGACAGCCTTACCTCCAGCAGATAGTTGGCCGCGTTGTTCTCTTTGGTAAAGTTCAGCTTGAACCGATCCTCGGCCACGGCTAGCTGCACCCCGAGCGAGATGATGTTGCTTTCCTTCGTCCGATCGCGGTTGCTCTTCTGCCAGCCGACGATGTAGTTCTTCACGTTCGCGATCGAACAGTTGAGCGTCACTTGTTCGCCGATGTCGCGGATCTGTTCCGGGCTGATAAACACGATGCTCGGGTTTGGGGCCTGCTGCATTGTGCCTGGGAAGAGAGGGAGAGATTAACACACACGCCATTACATTCATGCCCAGTTCGGTTCGAAATTCATTCACTCGATCGACGAGACGATAAGACGCGGTACTCCACGTCGCTGCCAAATCTCAGACAGCGCACAATAGGAACTTCCCCCACTTACACAGTGTCACAGCGCTAAGGAGCGTCATTAGTGGCAAATGCACTCGTCGCTTCATCCTGCCAGCTTCGCGTGTGCGTGCGTGCGTGTGTTTATATCCTTTGATTCCCCCACAGGAGCGGATGTCAGCAGCAGCAGAAATGGGCGACTGAGCGATTCACAATTATGCTCCCGAGCACAGAGTTCAGCGAGATTAGCGATAAGGCAGACACCCGACACCCCGAGACTGCCAAAAGTTGCCTCAACCACTACAAACAAACGCACAGCCGCCGCCGCCGCACCGGCTTCACATACAGGCGCAACCAAAGAGAGTGAGAACTCAGGAAAAGAAACTCGAACGAACGAACGACGAACAAGATGCTAACTGGTCAACGGGCAACACACAACTGGCGACACACGCGGCACACGGAAACGGTGCGAACGGAATGGATTTATGCTGTGTGTATGCTGTGAACATATGTATGCTGTGCCCGCCGAGATGGAACCGCGACATCACGCACACACGCACACTCACCGGCGCAAGGATGCTGCGTGCGGCGTGCGGTGGATGAGCACGGGCGTTGCCATGGAAACCGTGACAAGATTACCTGGTCATCTCGAAGCAATTTCAGGCTCATTTGCTGAGAATGATTTCTGCGTTCTTTCGATTTCAATGGATTCGTTCTTCCTTTTGGCATTTGTTTACCTATTTGCACTCTTTGGCCTCATTTCGAAAAGCAAGTTTCATTTGCTTCCTACCCATTCACACACATACACAAACCCGCAAAGGAAAGTGAAAAACCTGTTTTCCATCGGCACACACACACACACTCGTCCGCGCGTGCGATCCCTTTCGTTGGGCGGTGTTTTTGAACCGCAGCTTATCCTATTTTATAATGTCACCCCATTCTCGGCATTCGCCGCTTCTCGGCGGAGACCGGGAAAAGGCGGCACGTTTAACTCTGTGCTGTGCTGTAACGATGTAACCCAAACCACACTCGTGTCCTTTCAGCCCTGGCGTGTGAGCGAGACCGGGCACCAAACCGGTATTGGGTACGGCAACACGCAGGTAGCATAGGCGCGCGGCGGGGGCGCGTTAGAAGCCATAGAACTGAGAAGATGAAAACCCCGAGGAGAAAATGCGGAGTGCACGGACGGACGCTGGTGTTGACACCGAAAGTCTGCCGGGCCGCCGAGATTGGGCACCTCTCGAGACGAGGTGCCGCAGACACACGCTCTTGTGCGTTCGCCCTCCGCTTCGCTTCCGGCAACGCATCCCACAGACTTTAAACCCTACCGCGGCGTGGCAGACGCGCATCTCGTAAATTATGCCGATTGAAGTCGGTGAAGAATGCCAGCTATTTTTCGGTCGCCGGGTACCGAGGCTCGTCCAACAGGACGGCCACCAATACCAACGCAGCAAGCGTGGCCATCCTGATGGGTTGCTTTGATCACTTTATAATTTTCGAACCCATTCCCAAAGGAACGGGTTGGGTTGGCTGTCCGCTGCCGAATTAAAAACGCGCTGACCCGGGATGGGTCCAGGCAATATGCCGCCGTCTCCGGCACTTAGTTGGAGGAGCAAATCTCTTCAATTCATTATGCTTTAAACAACAACTACCAATATGGGAATTGCGTGCCGTGTCTGGCGCCACTGAGAACCGGAGCAGATTAACGCCGGCGACAATCGACGATAACGCGCGTCGTAGCGGAGTGTTTATGGCCATATGGTTGCGCGCTACCCATCCAGGCCCACCACGTGCGGTTGCTGGTGAATGAATTTCCGTCGGTACGACTTCCGTTTCCCAGACCCACGGTCTGGTAATGAACGGCGTGTCAGCGCGCGTGTAACCCTCGCAATCTTCGAACACTATCGTAAATCATTTTTCTGATGTTACCCACTGCCACTGCCACTTTTGGGTTGTTAAAAAGGCACCCAACAATGATGTTTGAGTACTAAGATCTGCTTTAGAAACAAGCCATTTACAGGCTGGTTCATAAAGGATATTTTCTTTTTCGTTTGGTTATAAAACAAAAACGGCTAACTATTTGGTGTTTTGGTTACAGAAGGTTGGAAAATATGAAAAACTCATTTCCAAAATGGTAGGTCTTCAACTCAAACAGTACGATATTTGAAAAGCACATTTAATTTAAACTTATTTTCACCTCGGTAGTTATGTTAATTGTTGTTTTGTAGTTTTTGGGGTTCGGAAAACCCACACGTCGTGCAAGAGAAGTCAATGCACCCAAAACGAGTGACTATTGGGTGCGGTTTTTGAGTCTAGCAACATCATCGGCCCATTTTCTTCGAAAATGAAGAAGGAGCCGCCGTTGAAGGCGTACGATACCGAGACTGGTTCCTCGACGAAGTTGAAGCTGAAAACTTAGACCACATTTGGTTTCAATAGGACGGCGCTATGTGTCATACAGCGTCAGCTACAATTGATATTGTGCTCCCCATCTTCGGAAATCGAATAATAAGCAGAAGTGAGGTTGTGAATTGGCCTCCAAGAAGCTTCGATTTGACACCATTGGACTGTTATCTTTGGGGAGCGGGGAAAGATAAATGTTACGTGAACAAACCAGCAAAATAGGTTACTGCTAAGCCAGCCGTGGTAGACATTTGACCAAAAATGTTTTACATTAAAAAATGTAATGAATGAACCTTTTGAATAAATGTTCAGTCATCGAAAAATAATACGCCGTTTTGGTTTTATAATCAAATGAAAAAAATATCTGAAATGGACCACCCGGTACAAAAGGAATTATAAGTCTTCTACAGTAATTATCTTCTAATAAATTATTTGAAAAAGTAATAAAATCTTCTAAGAATAAAGAGTAAAAAATCCTCTAAGAAATTGTGATAAAAAATAGAGTGGACATGACATCGAACCGGCACAGGACCGCAACCAATTAGCAAATCCGTTGCAGGATCCTACCTATCTACGTAGATCGCGCTCCCGGCCGTTGTCGGCACGCACATAACTTACCGCTAAACCATGTTGGTGCCGCGCCTGTCACCGATCATGTTATGTTTAGTCCATTTTTCACGCACATTTCAAACGCGTTGTCACATCACCACCTAATAGACGTGTCCCGTTTTGGGGCGAGCCGGCTAATATAGAAGTGAAACCCGGACATTCGCCGGCCTGGTGCGCTGCGAGCGTCTTCGAGACCTGCACCGCATGACCTTGCAGACCCATCACCCATCCAACCCATCCGCCAACACACCCTTCCGGCCGTGGTTTTTCGCACGCCAATGCCACACACCATCTACCATTCGCTACCGATAGATGTCGTTCGGCGGGTCGTGGCAAAAATAACATTTTAACTATCCATTCCATCTCACCGGTGGTCGACGCTTCGCCGTTCCGGGAGCTTCCGAATCAGCGCGCCACATCTGGCCGCCACCAGGGTTTGCGGGTCGGAGTGGGTCGGAAAATAAACGAACACCCCGCCACCCACCGCTGCTTCCGCGACGCGCGGCTGAACGGCGTCGTTTCGGCGGACCGTGACGTCACCGACCAGACCATGATTTTCCGACCCGAATTTCCCGGGCCCGCTCCCAAAGCGGCCAGAAAGGGACCACACGAGCGTATGCCGAGCACGGCGAGGTCAACAGTCAGAGCCGAAGACAACGATGACGACGAGCCGACGACATGCTGACTCCCGCGCGCGCGGAGTCCACGCAAGACGCGCACACCCGCGGCCACAACGAAGCCGGTTGCGGGCGGGCGAGCGATGCGATTGTTTTGTAAACTAAAATTGCGCACTGTTAGCAAACTGGTCGACGGTACGCGCTCTTGTGCCACTTTGCGAACCCTCAACATAACCCACATAACCCACATTCCGGTTAGTGGGTGGGTGGGAACATCAAAGCTGCTTCCGTAAGCTGTGCGTGGGTTTCAATCGATCGTCGTAAACAACGCACTACGCACTACGCACTGGCCGGCCACAATTAGCTAGGAAGGTTGTACAGACTGGAATTAGGGCACGGCCTGTCAACATGAAAGTCTTTCCCATGTAAGAATGGACCTTTGGAGCGCACTTAGCTTAGAACGTTCCAACAAACCATAATACTTTTATGCTGTTCGCCCCCTTTTGTTGGCTACCATTCATCGAAATGTTTTACGGGAGCGAATCTGTTCAAATCATTGTTGTTGAGTGTTGTTGATGGAGCAAAAATGGCTGTTTACGACTTCACGAAACAGAATGCTACTAAATGGAGAGTCACAAATGCATCTGAGGGGTGAACACAACAAAACCTATCCATAGTCAAATGATTCCAACTGCTTTGGTTGCCGATAAGTTCTAGTACATAAAGAAGGCTCTTCAGTTGTGTAACGTCAAGAAAGTATGCTCTGTTGATATGTGTAATTGACGTCGAAGCAATAAGACTTACGGACAAAAATCGTATAAGTTTTTTGGGATGCGAAAGGAATTTTGATCGTTGATAACAAACTAGTAAAAAAAATCCGATTTTTATTGAAACCTTTTAGATCAGCTGAAGGAAACAATTCGTTAAAAAAGACCCGGTTTGCAGAAGAAAAAATTCACTAGATTTGGGCCGTAGTGACTTTCATCTGTTTCCAGACCTAAAAAAATCATGCGTGGAAAGCGTTTTCCATCAAATGATGACCTCATAACAACTGTGGAAATGTATTTTGTAGCTCTTCTAGATTATCACTTCAGGGATGGAATTCATAAATTGGAATCTCGTTGGACCATGTGTTTTGACGTTCAGGGAGACCCTGAGACACTGAAAAATAAAGCGTATTTCAAACCATAAAATTGTTGTTTTCTTAACGAAGCACAAAACTTATTGAACAACCCAGTAAGTTGCATTCTCAAACACTTCCTCGATCGCTTGACTGTTGACTGAAGCCAGAATCCGGTGTTAAGCACAAAGATAACTTTAAAGCGAAATGGATCCGCGTGCTAAAGGATGTAGAGGAAAACACGTGACTTCCCATGCAAGATGTCGCTAAAAAGTGAACGGAAAGTGTTCCATTCCTATGATAAAACGGAAAGAAAATCTTCAGAATTGATCGTTTGATTTGATCCGATGCCACTTTCTCGGTCGCGACTGTAATCGCTACCATCGTTACACAATCGGAACGACCATCCCCTACGCCGATGCGCCCCGACGACCAATGTAATACAACAACCCCGCCGCACTGTTTCCACCAGCCATCCACCCACCCATCGGCCCATCGTCATCGTTCTCAGTGGCCGCTCTCAAAAAAATGCGCCCAACGTTCGCTCGGAGCGCGCGCGCCAACCCGAAACCCGAAATCGACTAACTCCGGCCGGAGAGTGAACGGCGTTTGGCGCGGTTTAGTCGTGTGTTAGAATCCGCTCGGTGCAGTTCAGATCTTGGCGCGCGCGGTCCTTCGCTTACTCGGCCGCGGATCAAGCGATCAGGCGTGCGGTCCACAGTTTAATTATCGCCCTCTCGGCGGTGACGCGCGAGAAAGATCGCGAGATTGCGCCTGACATTGACATTGGGAGGCCGCCGTTGCAGCAGTGTGCACCGAGCAGTGGGTGTGGTTGGCGAGGCTGTCCGCGCGTGACAAACATCATCATCATCATCATCATCATAAGTGCTCGTCTCGATCGTCCCCACAAGTGTGCCGAGCACGTCCAGGGGTGCCGCATCAACGGGAAGCGACGCCCAAACTACGATGCCAACCGATTTGGCACGCAACTGTACAGTGTAGTGTCGTGCCCGGAAGCTTCCGGAAAATTACTTTCCCACCTACACCGCCCACACTGATGAAAATGCAGCGCGCGAAAAGTGTCCCACCGTTCGGCCAGCAGCAGCATCTGTTGGCGCTAGGATCGTTCTTAGGTAAGGCGAGTGCTTGGTGATGGACGAAAACGCGTCTCCCACCGACTGCCGGGGCTGGTTTCCTAATTAAAACGCAAACCGTGGATCGTGCGCTTGCGGATCGTGGTTTTGCGCGCTACTCTCCCTCCGCGCCCGCAAACCTATCGGCCAGCCAGCTTGCTGACGCACGGCGCAATTCGACGGTCTGGACATTCCGGAGCGGCCTTGACGGGGGCGAAATAAAATATATCTTCGATCTTTGGCGTATTGGACGAATGGGAGATTAGATATACATTCCATCCCGCGCGCGGGTCGCGCATCTGATCGATGGAACGGATCGTTGGTGGCATGGGGCGAGCGTGTAAATTTCCGGAACGGAACCGAAACTCACACGGCCAGTTCGGGTTTATTTTCGGACTCCCGAGTCCTCGCCGGAGTATGGTTGATTTTTGTGTGCCTTTCCCATAATTTTTGAACTTGTTACCTCGGGTGTTGGCTTTGACTCATGCGGACGTTCCGCCTGTAAGTGGCCACTCCAGAGGAAATCCTTCGAAAGAACACCACATGCCCCCCGGGTTCAAGTGGCAGCATAGGTTCGGGCTGGTTTCGTGAATCATGCCGCAATGGATTTGTATCCAGCACTTCCATATCCCAAAAGATAGGATCTTCCGGCCATGAGCGTCTAGTTTTACTGTCAAAGTACTGCTGAAGTGATTTGTTATAGGGCAGATTCAATCAACTGCTGTAATGAATCTAATATTGGGGAACATTTTACGTAACTAATCTAAACCCAAGGCCACGCTTAAATGGAGGGACCGCAATTAATAGAATCAATTCCATTACGTAGAATAGAATGCCAGTACGAGTGAGTCATATATCTTAACCTCTCAATCTTGTACAATAATCCACGGGTATTACACCGGATTAGGCATCCTAGATGTTTTTAAGCTTGCTAGATCACCAGATCAAGAAAACACATGCTTTTTTTGAGTGCTCCAAACCACTCTGCTCGAAACCACTTCATCGCCAAGCGCGAGCAGCGCTTGTTCCAATGTCGTTATGCTAACAACGTTCGAGAATTGAATCCACCTCCGCCAAAAATCGATGACCATCACGTGACACTCGTACGGTTCGTCGTCGCGTCGATCAGATCGCGAGCACTCTGCCTTAGCGTGTGGGTGTGATCGACGTTCGCAAAGCATAACAAATGAACAGGCCCAGTTATCATCCGCCATCGTGCAAACAACGCCTGTTCCCATCTTTGCCTCAACTCCGACCGTCATTTGATTCCCCCGAGCATCCTACGCGTATTGCTCCGCTGGAGCTTCCCCAAACCGACCACAATCGCGCACTATCGATCATAATCGTCGATAATCCAGCCGATCGATCGGATGCCAAAAGCGGGAAGCATTCTGCGCAATTCCGCGTCGGTGCTGCTACTCACTCGCCTGTTACCGATCAGTCGAGCAGTGCGAAGAATCTTAACTAGCCTGCTACGGCGCGATCGCACTCCGGATCGCGTAATCGGTCGGTATTATAAGGTTAAAACGAACGTTCGACTTTATTGACTCGCACAGAGCAGCTACGCTTCGCGATCGCGTACAAGCTCAAACATAGACAAACACATATCGTTTGGTGTGATCATAAATCGCTCGGTTCTCTAATCTTCAAACAGTACGCTTGAAGTTGGTGTCTGGAATTCGGTAAACAGTGCCGCAGTCGAGTGCCGCACCCTCCGCGCGCAGTCCACGGGGAACTTGAACTTGAAACCGAACCGAGGAGCTCCACTGGAGATCCCTAGAACGGAGTGAGTTCGGCACAAAAACAACCACGTTATTGAAAACCATTTCAACATGGCCGACATGGCCAGCTGGCTGCGCTGATCTTCCTCCACAATTTGCTGCTCCAGACCACGCACTCCGCGCCAAATCGAGAGATCCCACACACACAGCGTGGACGCAGATCACCTCGGACCAAACCTTTGCCTTGGTGAGGGGTGGTTTTGTTTAGAGCACACTAACTGCCACAACTAGAGCGAGCCGGAAATGGTTGTCACAGTGCCGCAAGTCCGAGTCGTTCCGGCCTACGTCCCCATTCCGTTAGTAGAGTTGTGGCCAGCCTCGAAACCCGGAGCGTCCTTGGGCGCCACTATCACGATCAAATATCCATCAAATTAACGACCTCCGCCCGCTCATCACCGGTTGGGGGCGGCGGTTGTGGGTAGAGACCTTCCTCAAGAACCTTCCCCAGAGGTGGAGCCAACAAGTCTTTGCCCTTTTACGTCGCCCTCAGTAACTCTATCTGTTTCGTTGTCGTGTTACAGCAAGAAATGGGGCGAGCAAGTCTGATTCCGTGGTTCACCATTTTATTGCTTCCTTTTTTGTGATCAATAAATTTATCGCTCGCTGCTTCACGCGCCCCGAAACATTCCCAACACCCACCCGCGTCCTGCTGCCACCGGCGAGGATTTGCCAAAAACCAGACATCCCGCTTTTACTCTTTCTCCGGCGGGCGTCGGTGAGTTCCACTTCCGGTGGCCCGGTGGTGGAGGTGAAGCCGAAGCACAACAAACAAGACACTAGAGGAGCGACGACCATGTGCCATGAGTGCGTAACACACGCTACGGCAGCCCAAAACGCGAAACACAGATAACTGGCGGGACGAGACTCCTCGAGAAGAATCGAATCTCGCCGAATCTCATTCACCACAGTTGGCCGTCCTTTTCTCTCCCAAGTCGTTGCACGCTGATTTCTGAGTTTTTCCCATTTATCCACCCACCAGCCCACCCAGCGGGCGACTGCCACTTCCCTTCCCTTCGGTGGTCACAGTTGTGTCGCGCTGTTCGGTATGGATTTTATGGGACCAGAATTACTGGCGCCATGCCAGAGTCCGCCATTCGGTGGGCCGCGGAGCACAGGAACAGGCGGAACGACAAGTGAACGTCAAAGATGTTGTCGTAGTTTCGGCGGGCGGGCAACAAAAAAAATGGCCCTGGTCAAACTGGGGATCCGCCACCATTAAAGGGCACCAATTCAATTAAATGGCAAGCGTCCCAAGGCGTAACGGCCGGGAAGTCGGATGGATCGTTGGGTTTGACCTCTTCGCTTGCTTCGGAGCTCGGCCTCGGAGATCGGGCGGGTGTGAGCGATCCGGTGCGATGTGCTCCAATTAATGCCACCGCTCGACTGTCGCCCGCTAAACGTTTCCAGATATTTTCATTACGCCCCGCAATTCACCGGCCACAGGCGTGGAGCAAGTTGATTAATATGGCGTTACACCCTGTGTGCTCTGTGATGTTGCGGCAGGGCCATTCGGTTTCGAGGTGATGCTGTATAGTGGGCCAAACGAAGAGGCGCATCAAGCTAAACACTCTGAAACAATTAGCCACGGTTGGCAATCCATGATACGAGGATTTCTTTGTGCAAAACAGTTACTTGATTGTTAATCATTCGAAAGTATGATGCATTCTGGAACAATGTGCAACAAGCGTTAGTCATTGCGTTCGAACCACGGATTAGCTCGTATTCAATCAACGATAATTAACTTGAAGCTACCGATGCTGGTATTAGTCGCATACCCTCCCAGCACGCGTGGTTTCTAACCTGATCCGTTAAGCGTTACTCATTGATACTGGAATGGTTTGTATTGATGCAATAACATTCACCGCACTGGCCTTCATTATGACGTCAAACAATTACAAAGGAATTAAGACCCATTCATCCGTCTTAGGATGCAGTTTCTATGCTCTTTGTGACCCACTTTGTTTTGATGAAAGTACATTCCAATTCGTTACTTCTCTTGTACAGTGCAAGTTCATACATTTTCAAATTCAAGTCGAAAATGGTTCGATCGTATTGCTTCTGCCGCTGTGTAAATTCCGATTCTGTTCTGATCGTTGTGTAAATATTCCTAGGTCTAGGATATCTTTGAATCACGTAATGCAACATGCTCCAAATAAAACGGATTTTGTTTCGCTGAAAAAACGCTAGAAATTAAAAAAAAGTTCCATTAAAAAAGACAATTCTTTACAAATAAGTTTTGCTTAAAAAATCCATTATTTCAAAATGAATTTAAAAACTTTATTTAAGATGTTTCCCATGGTCCAATTTGCGTGAAATATGCATCGTTTTGTTGCATAATTTGTTGCTATTTACTAAGTTGCTAAGTAAAAGGTAGCTTCATAATGCCTCTTTGTCTTGGTCTTTATTGGCCAAGACCTCTAGGAATCTATGTTCACAATTTTCTCTTGGACGCAAACTTTAAGAAATGGGTCGATTTCGTTCCGTTTGGGCAAAACTTCGTAGATTTAAATACGATCCATTACATTTTTTGTGTTGATTGGTGTGACATCCAAACATTGAGCTTCTTTGCGAATTCAGCTTTTCACAAATGGTTTAAAACTGTTTGATGGCTGATCTTTAGCTCCTGGGCGATGCTGGGCGACTAATAACATGCCGATCAACTATGATTTTTTCTGTAATTTTATAGACATTTTCGAGGACGGGTCTGCCTGTGCGATGTGCATCTTTAACATAAAAAATAACTGAACCGCGTCGATGAAACCAAAATTGCATGTAACTAGCTGTTACAGTATCGGCACCGTAAACCCCATGCACAATTTCATCGGCCTAGCTTGAATTTCCACCTTTATCGAAGAAAAACTGTAAAATATACCGAATTTTCGATTTGTTGACTTCCATTTTTAACACCCTGTAACTCACAAACGAATGGAACAAACAAAAAACAGTGAAGGCATTTTTATAAGTGTAAAGTGTCCGCTTGAAAACGAACATAAACTTGAACCCGTATGATCGATACTTCACGAGATACGATCACTACCCCATCTACCGAGATAAAAATATAGATTTCTTTTCAACCAATCTTATATCAGGCGTACCTCTCGAATTTAACTTTTTACGGTAAAAATTCGTCTTGAGTTACGTATAGTAAAACTGTCATGCTTCGAAAGTAGACATTACCTACCCAACACGATCGATTTCTTCACCTGCTTTCTTTCCAGTCCCAGTACTTTCGATGCGTGGTGTACGTAGCTCAACGTTCGTTGGCTCCGGATAATGTTGCTGCGTACATCATATCTGGAAAAAATCTGACTAAAAATAGGCAATCGATTAAGGATGCATTTTGAAACACCTTCCGCTGAATCGGCCAAGAGTTCCTGTAAATTATTCCAAATGTGTACGGACAGAAAAGATTGATTGCTGAGAATGAGGCATCCAATCCGATGCAACCGATCGATTCATACTTAGCGAGTGCAGAGTGTAGAATTT
Source organism: Anopheles cruzii (assembly GCF_943734635.1). Classification (NCBI taxonomy): domain Eukaryota; kingdom Metazoa; phylum Arthropoda; class Insecta; order Diptera; family Culicidae; genus Anopheles; species Anopheles cruzii. Next base: position 38,039,846 of record NC_069145.1, read on the forward strand.
ATGGGCAACGAAAAGTAACAGAAAACATACGTTTCAGCAGCACACAAATCATGTGCAACTTCCATTCCCGGGCCCCCGGGTTGAGGCCCTCTGCTCATCACTCCAAGATGGATGCTTGAAGCGCGTGCTCGCCGACCTATCATTAGCTCGTTAATAACGAAATTAGTTTACAATCCAATCCATCGGCAGAGCGCGCGTTCGCGGGACGCGGCCCGTGGCCGCAAAAGCCGCACGAAATATAAGCTCGCCCGGCCCGCCACCCGGCAACCGGAATCCCCCGACCCCGACGGTTGTTTCGTCTAGTTTCGTTCCTGCCTTTTTTGCGTAAACGTTCCTTGCATAAATCATGCTTGCGCCTTTTTCCTGCGGCGACGACGACGACCGCGATGGGGTAACATTTTTCTGCATGACACTCCCATCTGGGCCGGGAGCATGGTTCGCGTGGTCGGCTCGGACCAACACGCAACATGATACCCCGAGAGCGTTCAATCAAATCCATCATCGCTCCTGGAGCTAATGGCGCATATGGCTGTCCACACAGCCGCCGCCGCCGGTTCCAAGAATCGCCCGGTCGCCGTCCACGATCGTGAGCGTCTTCGAGCGTAGCGTTCGATTTTCCATTTTTCCCTGTTTGGCCGCAGTGTTTCCTGTGCAAAGGGCGTTTCAAAGGCAGCCCTTCCGGCCGCTGGTGACGCTGCTGTTTGATGGCCCAGCGTGGAAGCGCACACCCCACGACAGTCGATATCGGAATGTAATGTAAAACCAATAAACACCACCACGTGGCGGAGAAATTATCGCCCGTTAGGGCGCCTTCGCGGGCGACCAAGTCGAAGACGACCACGTTGACGGGTCGGCGAGTAAACGGCGACGACCGTGATGGTGATGGATTTAAAGGAAGTCCGCTGCTTGTTTACTGCACCTTTCGGTCCCATGCTGCATCCACATGGCGTCTTCGCGTTGTTGCTGTGATGTGATTGCGTAACAACAACTGACGCCCGAGCTGCGGTCAGACTTACGGAACTGGGGCGTACACCGTTCTTCGGCACGAGTGACTAATCGATCGATCGATGCTTTGTGTTTCTTTTTATGGCGCTCCCGCGCGGTCGGATCGTAGTGGTCGCATCCATCCTGTTGGCATCGGGCGAACGAGCCACGGCCAACGGGGAGTTTCACGGGATTCGACGTGCCAAGTGTCAGCAGGGTCGCGATCGTACCCAGGTGAGTCACAAAGCGCGCGGCGCCGCGATGTTCCCTGACTGACGGACGCGGCGTTCTCTTTCACCCGTGCAGATCTACGAAGGAGTCGATAATGTGCTCATGAAGCGGCTCCAAGCGCTGCGCAGCGAGATGCGCACGAGAACCTCGACGCAGAGCGCGGAACTGGACGCGTACCTGGTGCCGTCGTACGACGAACATCAATCGCCGTACCAGATGGAGTCGGATCAGCGGATAAAGTTCCTGACCGGCTTCACCGGGACCGAGGGCGCGGCTGTGGTGCTGCTCCGGTCCGCCGCCTTCTGGGTGGACGACCGGTACGTGGAGCAGGCCGACCAGGAGCTGAACTGTGCCTGGCGGCTGTTCCGGCACGGCGAGCGCCCATCGATGGCCGAGTACCTGCTGGCGGAGCTGACCCCCGAAACGCTGGTCGGTGCCGACCCACAGCTCATCCCGCGTTCCCACTGGAAAGCCCTCGAGACGGACCTCAGCGCCGACTACATCCGGATGGTGCGCATAAACCGCAATCTGGTGGATATGGTGTGGGGCAGTAAACGGCCCGCTCCGAAGACTAACCAGATCCGGGTACATCCGGTCCGATTTGCTGGGGAGCGGTGGGAAGCCAAGGTCGCGCGGTTGCGTGCCAACCTCACGGCCCTGCGCTGCGACGGCATGATCGTGGTTTCGCTCACCGAGATTGCGTATCTGTTGAACCTGCGCGGCAGTGACATTCCGTACGTTCCCGTGTTCAAGGCGTATCTGCTGGTGACGCACCGAGAGCTACTTCTCTACACCAACACGAGCCGCGAGACGCTCAGCTTGAAGAACCACCTGAAGGCGCACTCCTGCCACAATGAGAACTGTGTCCAGGTGCGCGAGTACGGAGACGTGTGGCGCGACGTGCGTACGATGGCCCAACACTGGCACCGACTGCTGGTGCCGAGTGCCGTCGTGTTCGATACCGGGGCCTCGGAAGCGATCCACGCGACACTTCCCCGGAACGTAATCTTCGAGCGGCCATCGCCCATAATCTTTATGCGGGCGCAAAAGAACGACGTCGAGAAGCACGGCATGCGCCGGGCACACGTCCGCGACGGTGTGGCCATGTGCGAGGTACTCAGTAGGTTGGAGGATCGCGTAAGTACCCCTTTTTCCATGCAGGCGATGTAGGTAAGGATTCACTCCGTTGACCATTCCATTTCGTTCCAGTACGTTGCCGGTGACCACATCACGGAGATGTTTCTGGTCCGGGAAATCGATCACGCCCGCAAAACCCAGAACAACTCGGAGGGTATTGCGTTCCCAACGATTGTCGCTTTTGGCACGCACTCGGGCATCCCCAACTATGTACCCTCCAATAGGACCAACATTGAAGTCGGAGACGGCACGCTGCTGATCGATTCCGGTGGACAGTATGAGGATGGCACGACCGATGTGTCACGTACGCTGCATCTGGGCGATCCGTCCGCCGAACAGATCCAGGCCTATACGAGCGTTCTGAGTGGCATGATCCGCCTGTCGATGCTCACATTTCCGGAGAACCTGAAGCCGGCCGAACTGGACGCGATAGCCCGGGGACCGGTCTGGGGTTCGATGAATGATTATCCGCACGGCACCGGACACGGTATCGGCTCTTACTCGGCGGTCCGTGAATGTAAGTAAAGCGAGTGGTATGTGACTAAGAAGAGGTACAACCTTTCGATCCGTTTCAGCTCCCATTAGCATCTCGTATACGACGAAGCAGCGCTTCACCTTCAAGGAGGGCTACTTCTTCTCGAATGGTCCGTAAAATCTAGCTTCAGATAAAACCCCAATGATAAACGGACATCTTTTTCCGCAGAACCCGGTTACTACAAGAAGGGAGCGTTCGGTATCCGATTGGAGAATGTTTTGGAGGTTGTGGACACGGGAAAAACGCATCCGTCGGGAAATAAGTTTCTCTCGTTCCACGATGCGACGCTCGTGCCCTTCGAACCGAAGCTCATTGATCGCACTCTGCTCAGCGTTCCAGAGGTAAGCCTGTTTTGGTGTCGTTAGAGCCTCAACTTACTTTATCTTGTTGTTACAGAAAAAATGGCTGAACGAATACAATGCCCGTATCCGGCAGCTGGTCGGGGAAGAGCTGAAGCGGAAACACAAAATGGATGCCTTCTACTGGATGATGAACAAAACCCGTCACGTTCCGGAGTACCTCACCGAACAGGACGTACACGGTGCCGCCAACGTTTGCCATCTCAATTCCAACGTGAAAATCATGCTACCGATCATCCTGCTAGTTGCAAAACTCACTCTTGCCTGGTTTTAATGGGCCACTTGAGGTTCCAGTTGTTTGCTGCAGTAAAAGAATCGAAACGCAGTTTGTCAGCAAAGAAACCAATCCCATCCCCTTTTAACATGCGCTAAACTTAATTTTAGGTGTGTCTCTCAATCGGCACCTCCGCTGTCGACGTTGTGTTTCGCGATAGTGTTTTCTGCCATATTTTTTCATCGTGCTGCACAAACAGGATTCGCACGACAGTAGAACCGCACAACGGATCGTTAAAGATGGAGCAATAGTTGTTAATTGGAAAAGCAAGCACAGGATCACGCGCACAAATCGAGATGAGGATCATTATTTACACTCTGCACCAATCGATGTCCGTTATTGGTTGAACGATGGCGCGGCTACGAGCGATGGGAACAGCTAAGTGGTGATATTTTATTTATTTCTCGTTCCATCAATCAGAATCAGAAGAAACGATGAACTAAGAATTAGCCATTATCGATGTAATAAACTAGTCCACGAAACTTGCTAGCGATTCTTTCTATTTATTGTGAGAAATTGTCGGTGTAACAGTTCAGTTAATTTTTTAAATGATGTCATGGGTTGTAGTGACATTTTTAGAACTCGCTGAACAGTGCCTGAACAATGGTTTCGTTTTTAACATTTTTTTGTACACATTAGACACACAATATTCCACAATCAAATTCACATCCAAACATAGATATTTTGCAATTTTATCATCATTGCATCTATTGTTTCGTTTTCTGGGCACATTGTAAGGGTTTTTGTCTCAGCTAATATCTTACAGCATGAGGCATGCCAGTGTTGCCAGATAATACTTCATACCGTACATTCATTGCAGATTGTTAAGAATCGTTAAACGATTTACGAATTTTACAACAAACTACTGATTATTCTGTTTTCGTTGGTTTTAGAGCTCTAATTTTTGGAAATCAATCGCTTTCAGTTGGTTAATACCAAAAATGTAACACGACGTTCCGCGATGCTGTCAGTTTTAGGTTGTTGCTGTGATTCAACGAAACGTCAGTCGCCGATTATTTTGTTGAGGTTCTTGTGTTGTTGTTATTCCAGCTGTTTGCTCGGCTGCTGGCCAGAGTGGCACCGTAGACTCCTAAGACAAGTATCCAAATAACCCATCCAAACTAGGTGGCAAGCAAAATCGGCCGGCATCAGGATGCCGAAGAAGATGGGACTTAACTTGAAAGCCGTCGAGGCCCGGGAACGGAAGGCGGAAGCGAAAAAGGTCGCCAGCGACAAGGCGGCCAAAGCGGCCGAAGATTCTCTCTGGGTAGACGACGACAAGCAGTTGGCGAAGAAAAAGAAACAGAAGGCAAGTGAACGACGGTGGGGAATTGAATTCCGATTCCGATGTTAACCTTTGTTTCTCCGCACAGGAAGAGGATGACCGTCGCAAAGCGGAAGCCGCTCGGAAGAAGGCGGAAACGAAGGCTCTGCTGGAGGAGGAGATGAACTCCATCAAGACGACCGCAAAGGTTTCGGTGCAGAAGATAACACGGTCACAGATCGATGCAGAAGTCGAGAAGCGAAATCGGGCCATCGAGACGGTCAGTAATCACCCGCCTAAAGCCGCCCTCGAACCGAAACCGGTGCCGTTGGAAGAAAATTTCAACCGTGTGATGGCGAACACGGAAGTGGCACAAACTATCGATCAGGCCATTGCGGTGCTGAGCGTGGGAGAAGCCGGTGCGGATCGGCATCCGGAGAAGCGTATGAAGGCGGCTTACAAAGCTTACGAAGAGGAGCAGCTAGTACGCTTGAAGCAGGATTACCCATCGCTGAAGCTGTCCCAGTTGAAGCAGATGGTCTTCAAGAACTGGCAGAAAGCTCCGGAAAATCCCATGAACCAAATTTGAACCTGTGGCTCGCGGTCGCAAGTGTGATGATTACGGGAGCGCCTTTCTGCAAAGGGCATCCACCAAGTCAAGTGATTCTCGTGCATAAGCTCATCAAATCCGTTCGCGGTGACAACTGTCGCAACGGATTGCGAACCGTCTGGAAGTGCGCCATTGGGACGGCGGTGGTTTAATAAACATGAGCTTCATGTATAAGCAATGAAATTACAGATTTTCTTTACAATCCTTCCTTGCAAGGCAGTTGAAGTTGAGGCAATTTGTTGCGAAGGTTTCTCATTGCTTACGATCATACTTCACAAAATCAGACGATTAAACCATGCACAGCCCATTTAAGTGAATGCTGAACTACTGGTAAGTTTTCATACTTTTCTTTATTATTCCACTTTGTCTCTCTTTTCTTACAGCGTACAGAGTTACTGTTCTGAATCTTACAAAGCTACAAAAGCTTTCTTACTGGCTAGCGAAGGACTCAGTGTGTCGGATTCCTTCCTTAAAGTTAATCTTCACTCTCCCGTTTCCGCACACTTTCCGACACATCGCTACAAATTAATGAATCTCATCTCTCGATGCCGCGCCCAAGCGCGCGAAGCACTCGCAATCCTCTGCTTCCGGCAGCGGGTAATAAATAAATAAATAAGTTAATTTACAGCAAACTGCCTGGTTGCTTCCCAGTGCCAGTGGTGGTGGTGGCGGCGGCGGCTATTGTGTCGGTGCTCGTCCTCGGGAATGCGCATCGCGTCTACCGGCCCGTTGGTCGTTGGTTTTGCGCACGGTTGGAGGTCTTCTGTTCAGTTTGCTTTCTGTCTGTTCGAGGGTTCGAGGATCGTCTAGTATCAAGTATCCAATGTTAAGCCCTAAGCCCACCGAGGAGCACCGAAGGAGCTCGCCATTCTGCCGACGAAGCCGGTCGGTCGGTTGGTCCCCCGTCGGTAGTCCGTGCCCTTATTGCCTTACTGTAGTTTGTGCGTTTGTCTGGCAGCCGTTCGTTGACTAGCACGCTTGCCCCCGCTCTGCGATGGCGACCACGAGCGTGCGTGACCGTGTTGACCTTAACATTAGATACTCAAGATTCGGTTCTGTGTGCCGCCGGGTGTGCGTGTGCGTGGGTCTATTGCTTCGAAATGGAGTTTCGGCGTCAAAAATCGGTCTGTCGTAGCGCCCACCCGGCCAGTACTGTTTGCTTATACCATTGCGTCCTAGTGCCCTCCGTTGTAATGTCTCACGTGTTGGTCCTTGCTCCTCACGTCGCTTCCGTCGCACTGGACGGCTTCTCGTTAACCACGGGTGTCGTCGTCGTTTCTGGTGTCCTGCTAGTTCCCTCCGTACCCGTGCCGGCGGCTTCGTCCGCGACGATTCCTTTCGCGCCCTGACTGCTACGGCCCTCGCCGACGGCACGCTGCTTCTCGTCGCTCCCCGCCAAGGTCCCGTTCGACGTCTCGTCACTCATCGTCACATCGTCCAGCTCGCCATCGTCGTAGTCTTTCGAGAGCCGATCGAAGAATGCCTCCAGGTCGAGCTCCTCCATACCGTCCGGTTCCTCCTTTTTCACCACCTTCGGTTTCGTGTCCTTCGGCACCAGCTGCAGCTTCGTGGCCTGTGGCTTCGGCACCGGTTCCGATTGCTCCCCGGCCGCCACCGCCGCCGGTGGATCGTCTGCGAACAGGTCAGCGATGCTTGAACGCTGCGGATCCGGGTTCAGCTGCTCGCTGAGCTTCACGTCCGCACCGAGGATTGGCCGGAAGCCACCTTGCAGCTCCGGCTGGAAGCTGTTCGGATCGAACGGCCCGGTACTAGCGGCCGGTGTGACCAGCGATACCGGACGCTCCCCTGGCGTCACCGCCGCCTGATCATCTTCCGCCCCGGTCGCGCTCGTATCGGACCGATCGATCGTGTTCCGGTCCGGCGCTGGCTCCGGTGGCGGTGGCGGTGGCGAAGGCTTCGAGTGCTGTAGGGCGAGTGCCTGCGGCGAGGACGTTACCACGGCCCAGCCTTCGTACGGGTTGGTCACCTTCACCGGATCGAGGCTCATGCTCGCCTGGAACGGCGCCTGGAAGCTTTGCTCGTAGCGCCGCGACGGATTCCCAAACTCGTCCACGTCGTCCAGCTTCAGGTGGGACACCTCCGTCTGCGTTTCGCCGTACACCGAGTAGTAGTAGTTGTTGTTGTGATTATGCGGTCCGCCTGGCGCTCCCATGGGCGGCTTGTTGTAGCGCATGCTGTTCGGCACCCCGGCCGCTGGCCCCAGGCTCGACTCGGTCGGCGTGTAGGCAATCGCGATCGGCGTGCTGTCGGTGGTGCTGCTGTGGAACCGCTGATGACACGGAGATTTCTCGTAGAATTACGTTCAATACTTCGCTCGATCGGCTATAAGTAAGTTGTATAAGCAATAAGTAATAATTCTCAAACGGTCGCTTCAAAGCATCAAACACTTCCTCGAACTTTGAAGCGAAGTGAATCGCTGTGCTCACGGATGTTTGAGTGTAACACGTAACTTGCCATGCAAGATGTCGCTAAAAAGGTGAAAATGTCTCATACCTACAGTAAGGAAATCCGCAAGAGGTGAATCGTACGAGAATTTGAAGCACTGAATGGTAGTGTGACACAATGTTCACGAAAATATGCTTGTATGGAAATGATTAATGGAACAACAGTCAAAACTGACTTCAATCAGTCTCCAGGGTTTCAGCGACCATTTTAAGACCAAACAACTATCAAAAATCGTTACAAAATATACGTACGTAGTTAAAAAATCGCATCTTCAAGGTCGAAGAATCCAAACTTCACCCCTTCTTCCAAAGAACTTGTCTGTTAAACGGTTAAATAAATTGTCCCGGTTTATGGCGCACAATTCGTGGTTCGATCATAGTTTGAAATTAATTTTAAGCGTCTAGTTTTTTGTCTTCTAATCTCATGTAATGTTTAACTCCGATCTAATTTGGTGAATTTGGCATTCCGAATCGTTCCAGGTGCCCTGCCCAAGATGAGCAGTCCACGGGCCGTGCCCCGGCTGGTCGGCGTGGCGATGCTCTGCTTGGTGCTGCTCGCCGCATCCACAGCAGGCGAGTTCGTCTTCGACGACGATCTGGAGGATCTGATTGCGGAGGAGTCGAACGTGGACGAGGAGCTGGCACCCGGCTCGGTGCTGCTACCGTCGGACGTGTTCAACGACGGAAAGCCATTCTACGTCGAGCGTGACCCGTCGACGGGGGCCATCGACTTCAATCACAAGAAAACCGGCAACCAGATCGAGATGGACGACGAGCGGCGGCCGTACGAGTCGATCAAGGAGAGCTACGTGAGCGACAAGAAGGACGTCATTGTGCATCATTCGACGCCCAACTTCCACGACTTTCTGAACCTACCGAAGATGTACTCGCCGGAGAACTTTGTGTCGATTTCGAGCTCGTACGCGAACCTCAAGTACCAGGGCAGCAACAAGGGCTCGAACCACCGTGACCAGGCGCACATCGTGTCGGTCACAGCGGTGGCACCCACCACCACCACCGCACCCTCCTCCTCAACGAAGTTCTACTTCAGTCGGCCTCAGTATGGACGACCTACCACCTCCGGAGGTTCGACCCCAGGATCGTCGCCCACGTACACTTATCCGGTCACTTCGGGCCGGCCGATCACGACCAGCACCACTTCCACGCCAGTCCCATCCACAACCTCCACCACCACCACCACGGTAGCGATTACGGAGGAAGAGACGACAACCGGCAGCCCGCCGAAACAGCTGTTCACGCGCTACCCCTACAAGAGCACGATCAAGAACAAATACCTGGAGACGTCGGAGCAGACACGCAAGAAGTTTTTCCTGCCGTCGACCCTTGCCCTGCCGGGCCCGACAACGACGACGACGACCACGACGGAGCGTGCTCCGTCCACGCCGGTGCGCTCCTCGACCTACTACTCCCCGTCCGTCCGTCCCCAGTGGCCCACAACAACGACGACGACGACAACGCCGGCGCCAACAACAACACTGGGCCCTAGCTCAACGGCACCGGCCCACCCGGTTCGCTTCGTGGACGACACCGAGCATCCCCCGTCGAGCGTCGGATCGAAGATCAAGTTCACGATGCCGGCACTCAAATACGAAGGCTCCCGACCTGCCCCCTTCCGGAGGGTACCCGTGCAACCGGGGAGCGGCGGTCCGGGAAGTTCCGATCGTGAGACGGGTAATGGAGGTTCCTCTTCGACCTACAACAAGATCGAGCTCCCCAAGAACCCGGCCGTGATGTCGCTCTCGGACATCTTCAGCACGCTTGAGCAGAAGAAACGCCTGGAGGCGGAGGGCAATCGGGTGGAGGCGGTGGAGCAGGGTACGTCCACGACACCGCCAGCGATCGTGCTGCTCGATGACCGCCGGACCACGACGGTGTACGGTGAGGGGCCCAAGATTGAGCAATCCGTCGATCTGTCTGACCACTACGTCAGCTACGAGGTTCACCATCAGCCTTCATCCGGACGACCGATCGCTTTCCAATCGCCTCAGCAGCAGCAGCCAGCGTATCAGGTCCACCAACCGAACGGCCACCGACCGCAGCAACCGGCAATGGACGCGGCCGCCGGGGGGCAGTACGTGCAGTATGAGGTGCAGCAGCCGCAGCTGAACGTCGTCCAGTTTGGGGCCGTCCCCAGCATGAACAGTGTCGTCATCAGTCCGAACCAGCACTCGGCCACGTTCGTGCTCGGCTCCCAGCAGTCCGTCGGAGGTGCCGGCGGCGTTGGGGGTGCCGTTGGACCTGGCGGCCATTTTGTGGGTTCCGTGTCGCAGGATTCCCCTGCGGTTGGTACGGCCGCAGCGCTCATCGCCGGGCGCCCTCCGTACCAGATGGGCCAGGTACTAGACGAGCCGCACGACCCGGCAGGGGCGGCCATCGTCGGGAGCGTGCAGGTGAAGCCGCAGGACATCATCAAGACGACGAGCGTGCGGTTCCCGAGCGAGTCGGACGACAAGTACGACAACGCGCCGATCATCAGCGGAACGCACAAGAGCGAGGTCCTCCCGCCGAACGGACACTCGGCCCCGGTCCGCGGCGGCCTCGGCCCTGGCGACATGTCCTCGGTGGTGTTCCCGGCGGCAGCGACCCACGATCTGCACGAGGTGTCGAACCGGATCGTGTTCGACTCTGCGGCGCCGCAGCCGGCCGCAGACACCCTGAACCGCCACGAGTTTGCCGTCGCCCCGAACCCACACTACCCGGCCGATCTGCCCGAGCAGCTGACCCCACCGTCGGCTGCCCAGGACCTGAAGCCACGTCCACCGTCCGCGCCGTTACGTCCACCGGTCCCATCGCAGGGCCCTCCGTCGTTCCGGTACAGCGAGATACATCGCCGACCCGCGACGTTCCCGACCGACCGGACCCGCCCCACGCTCCTGCCCAACATTTTGCCCCAGTTCCGTCCGAATGCCAAGATATCGCACGGACACCCGCCGCCGCCGCACTTGCGGGAGTCCGGCACCTACAGGGTACCGGCGGGGATGTTCGTCAAGGCGGGCGGACCACCTCCGTTGCGGAAACCGCTGCCCTACCACCAGCAACAGTTTGGCGGACCGAACCGACTCCCCACGACGCGCACCCGCCCGGGCGTTTCTCCGCCAAGTCGCACCCCGGTGTCGGCCGAACTGGAGAATCGACGCTATTATCGGCTGCCACCAGCGCCACCATCGCCACCGGCCGTCATTAAGGATCGAGTGTACAACCTGCAGCCGTCACGGCTACAGGCACCACCGCCGCCGCCACCACCACCACCCCCGCAACAGCCGGCACAACCAGTGGAGCAGCCGCTAGATGAGCCACTGGAGGAGCACGAGTTCCACCGCAATCCACCGCAGATCCTGAAGAACTTGCTGAGGGACGAGCTGAGCGGTCAGCAGCGGCCCAAACTGGAGCCGGTTGTGACACTGCAGATGCTGCAGTCGAAGCGGCGTGTGGAAGAAGGGGGATCACCGGCAAACGGAGTGGACCTGGGTGCAAGTACGGCGCATCCACAGGTACCGGTGGAAGCACCAGGGACCAGGGACCGCCCGGTGTACGTGGTGTATCCGGTCAAGAGTACCCCGATGAAGCTGGAGCGACCCGGCGTGGATACGATCATTGTCCGGGGTGAACACCCACCGCCACCACCACCACCGGCCATGGTAATCAGCCCGGGAACCGAGTACCAGAACACGCCGTTCTCGATCGCGTCCCACTTCGAGCAGGAACCGATTCTGGTGGCGAAGCACAAGAAGGTCGCCCATCCGCATGCCAACAGCGTCAAGCTGAACTTCCCCTACAGCATGGAGAAACCGGACCCGCACGCCCTGGCGCATCCGGTGGCGGTCCACCCGGCGCCGGCCCAGGATCTTGCGGCCGAGTACTCGGAGTACAACCTGGGTGAGGAGCCGTCGGGTGGTTTGGGAACCGGCCAGGAGCAAGATCAGGATCTGATCTCGAGCAAGCTACAGCGGTTCCACAGCAGCACCACCGACAGCACGCCGATCGCGATTGC
>NC_069145.1:38051916-38077751 GCF_943734635.1 Anopheles cruzii
ACATTGGAAATCTTGCAGGATCTTAGGCCACAAGGCAGGTCCGTGCATATGTTCAAAACACGAATTGTGCGCCATATAACGGAACAATTTTACAGTCAAATTCCCAAGTTTATCGTTTTATTTTGTCCGAATGTTATCGCACAGCATGTTCCCGATGCCAAATTTTGGCCAAATCTTTCCAATTATTTACTTTTTCCAATTTTCCTAGGTTTTGCTTCGCGATGGTCCAACATCTTTCCTTCGGACGCAGTTCTTGAGCGATTTGAAGAGTACTGTAGGACTGTTTGGAGAACAACGTTTGAGCTTCTGATTCTCTATTTGTTAGTGGCTCGATCAGACCGGAACAATACATAACGTGTGGGAATGTAATAGCCGTTTTTCGTACGTACTCTTTAACGTAAAGTTTCAATTCTTCGAACTTGAAGATGCGAATTTTGAACTTCGTACACACATTTTGTAACGATTTTCGACAGCTGTTTGCTCTTAAAATGGTCGCTGAGAGCATGGAGACTGATTGAAGTCAGTATCGACTATTGTTTCATCAACCATTTCCATACAATCTTATTTTCTTGGAGATTGTGTCACTACCATTCAGTACTTCAAATCCTTATACGATCTACCTTCTGCGGATTTCCTTACATTATATGAATGGGACATTTTCACCTTTTTAGCGACACCTTTCATGAATATTGTCGTGTTTCACTTAAACATCCTTTAGCACGGCGATCCACTTCGATTTCAAGTTCGAGGAAGTGTTTGGCGCTTTGAAGCGATCGAGGAAGCGTTTGAGAATGCAACTTATTTACAGTCGATCGAGCGAAGAATTGTACGTGATTCTACGAGACTTCTCCATGTCATAATGAGACTCAGATGGATTCTCAACAGAATGTTTGTGAAGAATGTTTTCGCGTACGTCTTGTTGCTTCGACGCCATTTGCAAAACTATGTTCAAATATGCACAGAACATATACTGCCAACGTTACAGAACTGCTGAGGTTATATTGCAGGCACCTTTTACTGGAGTATATCGTCAAACATACGAGTTATGAGCCAGTTTACTGAGGGTACTGTTTGCTGCGTCCATTCCGGATACGGTTCGGAAAGCCAAAACGGATTACTCTATTCAAATGAGGACCGGTTAGGCGGTTAAATTAAACATTTGTGCGGTCCACAAAAAACGGTAAGCGTGTTTGCGAGCTTTATCGGCCAATGCCTCGGATTCGCGGTGCCGTATCCATATTGGGAGAAATCTCCCAAATGCGCTACTAAATTAATATTCCTGCCTTTTTTGCCCCAAGTTCTTTTATCGGAAGCGTGGATCGATTTCGAGCAGATTTCACTCACTTCCCTAAGCGCCGCGCCTAGCTGCTGCGGGGCAGGAAATGGCCTTTGATGCTGCGAAATATGCTGGCACTTCCGCGTCAGCCCGTCCTCCGGCGATCGGAACCTCATCAACGGAACCAAATCAGCCGAATTTACATCCTCGACCGTCTAAACACCACATCCGAAGCCTATTACGTGAGGCGTTTCACTTTCACATACGCCACCACCGCGGCGAGCTCAGGAGTGGCGAGAAAATAGAAAACATGCGTTCGAAGAAGAAAAAGCATCATTTCCAATTTTTCCACCACACACACAAGCTTTAATCACTGAAAGCGAAATCGAATTCCGCCGAAAAAGCCATGAACCTACTCGATCGATCAGTATCGATGATTTCCCGTGTGTGGGGATTAGTGTGTGAGTGTGTGCACGAATTGTAATGGGCGGAGATAATCAAGCGGCACTTTTCCGGCCTCAGCGGCATTTTCACGCACGTCGAAGCTTTCGTAATTTCTCTTCTCGCCGCCGACGGTTCTCGGTTGGAGTTTTGACGGTCGCAGCATAAAGGCAGCCACCAGCAATTGTGCGGCTGCTTAGGAACAATAGAAGTCGCACCGATTGTGGGGCCGCGTGTTGCAAATTGGTCTCCGGCGGCACCGGCGGTCGGTGTGATCATGAAGGAAATGAAAAGTGAAAAAGAAACAATGGCACTGTGGCGCCAGGTGAGTTTCCTGCAGATCGTTTTTCCCACCGCTAGAGACCTGGCGACCGGGAGGCTGATGACTCTATCCGTCGTCGTCGTCGTTCCCAGCCATTTTAGCAGGAAGCCACGAATCCACAGGAAACCCCCGGCTCAACTAAGCCAATCGACGGATTTGCATAAGAAATGGTCGCCGTCGCTGGCCAACCCTTCGATCGCCATCGATCGATTCCGTTAAGCGCGTCGTTCGACTTCTGGCGTAGCGTTCGACCTGCTAACCGAATTCCCGCCGGAAGGCCCACGATGAATACTAATAGTCTGGGTCCGTCGACAGCTGACCGATTTTTGGGCTGCACATTTATGCTTGACCGGGATTATGCAACCGCCCTAAGGTGGTTCTGGGCCGGATTTATGCTTCCCTGCTTCTTGGAAGTACCCCCGCGGGGCTTATCAAAGCCGCGGCGGCACATTCCGAAGCTTAATCAAGATAACTCGACTGGAAACGGAAAATGCTAATTAACGCCGACGGCCGGCCTTTTGGCGGTGGCATTTCGGCTGCTCCTTAAGTGCTTTCGTAAGCTGTTTCCCTCCCCCGAAGGTGGCCAGCGAGCGGGGTGTACAGCATGCACAGCGCGTGGAGGTTTTGCGTGCCGATGACGAAGCCTCGGACGTGACGAATTTGGAAAGCCGCGGCGCGCCATTCGGCGCGCGTAGCGGTAAATATGAAATCGATATCGTCTGTTTAGCCTTTTCTCCGCGCGTCGTCGTACAAACGCAAAACGAGCCGAGATGGGCGGGATTGGCGGGTGAGCGAGCGGGCGTGCGGTGGGTGGCAGAGGCATGGGCTGCGCCGGTGACGCAGCGCGCGCTGACCTCCTTCCGGTTCGGTGCCAGATTGACAGATTTTTGTGTTGGAATTTTGGTGGTGGCTTCGGAGTTTCTGAGTGGGTGCCACCCGAGCGAGAATGGTCCAGTGAAAGCGGTCTGACTGCCTACACGGGCCACGCCACGTTTCACTTTCCATCGGTGAAGGCGCAAATTGTGAGGTGCCAATTCAATTAACACGAGCCGCTTTCGATCGAAGAAGTAAAAACGAAAGATTCTGAACCTACTTCCGACGCGCTGTTGAAAGTCTTTGGCGCGAGTCTTTATTTGGGTGTTTATTTAAAAATACGTTGGGTTTGTAAATCAATAACTCTATCGTGTTAGTGCTTGAGGCAGAATTAACACCAAGAGCGGCAACGACCCCGTTCTCTATGTACTCCCCAAAAAAGGGTTGGAGGCGGTTTGGAGTTTGTTAGAAAGAATTAAAGATTACGGCAAAATTTCTAATTATTGTCTTTTTCGAAGGCTTCTCTTCAGGAACGAAATTATTTAGGAAACTGATTGCAAATATGGCGAGACGTCCTGTGATTTGTAACTCGATCCAGCGATAATACAAAAGCGTTAATGAACCATCATAATTAGGATCATATTTTCTCCAGATTAAAGCAAGTATTTTACTTGATGTTTTGCCTTTTCTGTTTGAATATTCATTCTAAATGCTTATGCTGAATGTCTTCGCCCTAAAACATAACATTTCCTACCGAAATTGAGACATCTGCAAAAGAATAGAAGGAAAAGTTTAAATGTTTAGTGCCGAAGACCAATTAACCAAGACCAAGAAAAACAATTCTTGAACAAATACCTGGTTTACAGAAGAAAACATACTTTTTCACACATCCTCCATCCTCCATCCCTTGTTGGCCTATCAACCGTATTCACCAGATTTAGTCCCAAGCGACTTCTACCTGTTTCCAGACCCAAACAAATTCGAACGTGGAAAGCGTTTTTCATCCAATGATGAGCTAAGAGTTCAAGGAGACTGTACTGAATAAAAAAATTTATTTCAAACCATAAAATTGTGTTTCTCTTATCGAATCGCAAAACTTATCGAACAAAACTTATTTACCATCAACTTCAATAATTGGATTTAAGCTGATTGGATCAACATCAATTAGGTGGTGCGGCAATGTCCAACTATGAACTACTACCCATTGAAAGTCACTTGCTTTAAACGATAAATGACGCCTTGAAAGGTGTAACATAAGCTTAGGTTAATTTTTTTTAAATCCAATCATTTTGTAATAACATACAGCTATGAGACGTGGAACCCAAACAGTCATACAGCTTCCAATTCTTGGATTATAAAGAAAAAACCCTAGATCATAGAACCGTTATGGTGCCAAAAAGGTGTGTGATCATACATCTCTTACGAAACGTTGATATAAAAAATGTTACGATGATCGAAGAATTTTCTTACACCGAAACGTTGAATTTGCGACAGGCGGAACATCAATTTCCTGTCTCCCCATTAATTAGCACATCCCTAAAAATCACACGAAAGCTTACGTTAGAAGCAGAGCTGCAGAGATTAGGTCTCCGAGGCTTAAATCACATTAACGCATAATGAACCGGAAGCTGCCCGATTCACACAGCAGGATCGCAGCATCGACACCGTTCGACCCCAGGAAGTTGGACCTTCATCCGGGCGTAGAGCCACGCCGAGCACCTGGCTGTCCTCGCGTACCCGACCCGCCCTCCTTAATGAATCAAGCCATCAGATATCATCATCATTCGAGGTCTTCCAATTATTTCACATCTCACGAACCCTTGGCGCGGTGTTTGTTTTCCGGCTTGATTTCGTCGGTCGGTCGGTCGGTCGGTCGGTCGGATGGCCGAGCGGTTTCCTGTACCCCCCCAACAGAGTCAACTGGGTCAAGCGAGCGACTCCGGTCGCGGTCCAGTTGAGTGGTGCTGGCGAGACCCGCCACGACCGGCACGGCACCGGGACGAGACGCGGTGTCTCTTTCTTTCTTCGTCACCATTTCGGCGGCTCCAGCCCTGCCCGGTGCCAGCAAGTGAACCTGTTGTTGTTGTTGTGAAGCATAGCTTGTTTTCCACCACCCAGCGCCACCCCCAAACGGTTGGGAACGGTCGCGTTTCCGATGCCCAGAATCGAAAGTTGACTGACCATCGTTTAGCGGTGGTGGTGATTACGCGGTGTCGGTGGCTGATGATCAGTTGTCAGCGATCGGGGCTCGCTTCAGGTTCAGGTTTCTAAGCGAACTCGGAGCTAAACTGAACCGGATCGCGTCGGGGAGTACCATCTGGCCGCGGTGACTGCGCCTCGGTGGGCTTCGGTGTTCGGACTTTCGATTCGAGATTCGTGCTCGGTCCGCGATCACGCTGGGTCACGCTGGGTCCCCATGTGAGCTTTCCCGGAGCTGAGCACGAGAAAGCACGAAATGGGTCAAGGTGAGCGCTCGTGTCGTGTTTCTTGCTGCCCCGCTTCGCCGGACGATCCGCGGTAGGAGAGCGCGGCAGACAAGAAAGGTGGGCAGATGCCGGAATACCACCGCCAGGTGTCATTCGGTGGATCGCTCAAGGAAGAATGAAGAGCGTTCCCCGGTTATTCTCAGAACCGGTTCCCTTTCCGTTCTTTCGATCTCGATCTTAATCTCGAGAACGATTTCGAGAGAAAGTCGCTTGTTAGGTTTCAATTTGAAGGTCACAGCATCTTTCGAAGGATTAGGACCAACGCGACGCCACACCACGTCGTACGTTCTGTCCGGAGTGGCGCGGACCGAAAGAACGTTTTCACTTTTCCCCATCGCTCGAGGTCGTTCCTCTGCGGCTCTGGTGCCTTCCTACGGTTGCCGACTTTCGGTTGATGATGGGCCATCATCACCGGCGCGCGCCTCGAGGTTCCGTGAGATTCTGTACCGGAGAAAGTTTCTTTCATTTCCTCCCAGCTCGGCCCAGCTCGGGGCTTTCGGCTGTGTGGGTTTTCATTATTGTAAAGCCGAGCCAGTGAGAATCTCGGCTCGGAGGAGCCCACGAAGCGTGAGTGGCAGTAATTTCCGCGTACATTTGTTAACCATTTTGGGGCTCGGTTTTCCTTTTTGCTTATCTGGTTTCACATCTTCTCTGCGCTCCGCGCGAGCCGATCGCTCGCGGGGGTTAAGTCATTTTGATGGAATGTGGTTTTTTTGTTTTCTGTTCGCCTTGGGCGCACCATTGGGCTCCGATCGCTCCGTTTTCACGCGCGATGCTACACAGTGACACGTCCGCAGCAGGCCTGGTACCTGGCTGGGCCCCGCCGCCCCGGGCAGGTTTGTTTCGAGAGAGCAGCAGTCGGCACCCGGTGATCGCGGTCTTCGTCGGTGTGAAATGGCCACGTTTCATTAAATTAAAAGAAATGGGAATGCCGTGCCGTAATGAGTATGCAGTTTTTCTTTCCCGCCCGCCAGCCAACTGGCGACTCGCAGGACTCGCAGAGGTTTCGATAATTGCCACGCGAACGAGCGGTCGTTCGCGGCCCAACAGTTGACCGATGGGTGCTGCTGTTTTGTGAATGATTTATGGCGCTCCCGGGGTTCATAATGGGCGCCAATCGCGTGGTGGCATATTATTTAAATTGTCTGCAGCTGCAGCGCACAGTTGGTGGCCAATTCCATCTCGTTGCCGTGCCCCGTGTAGCGTTTTATCAATTTTCATTCCAAGAATTTTGGTAAAACGTGTTCTCAGGCGCAAAACTTGTTTTGTTCCTTAAATAATGAGACCGGATGCGGCTTCGGTGATGCGAGTGGACAGAACTGTAGCACATGGACTGAAAAGTTCCGAGTCTGACACGTAAATGGTGATAATCTTATGGTATTCATCCCTTTTTCTGTTAGAGCCTACCTTCAATAGAAAGCTGTTAAAGCTTCATGATATTCTACTCATAAGTTTGCGAGTTATTGTGCTAGGAGTGATATTATTTTTGTCCTTTTTAAAACATTGGATCAAAAACAATTTCGTGCTTTGATATTACACTGCTTCTGATGGGAAAAAATGCCGTTCAAGCAAAGCAATGCCTTGAAAAGTGTTATAAGAACTCCGCCCCATTAGCAGCAATGATAAAATGATGGTTTGCTGACTTCAAAGAACGCACTTCAAAGTGGACCTCCAAATGAGGCGGCAGAAAACAAGAAAACATAAAAAAACCACAAAATCGATTTGAGTAATCGAAAAGTGTAATTTCATGTCTTGGCTGACATTGTAAAAACTACATGAATTAAACATCGAAATGGTCCCACAACCACCGCGTTCGCCAGATTTGGCTCTTCACAGACCTCAAAAAAATGATCACTGGTAAGAAATTTCACTCGAATCACTGAAACTGAGACCTATTTGGAGGCTAAAGCAGCATCGTTATACAAAAGTGATATTGAAGTATTAGAGCAAATGATTGTCTGGCTTGACCTTTGAGCCAATTTTGAACAATTAAAAATGAGCTTTCTTTCTGGGGCCCGGAAAATTTCAGCCCATGTGTTACTTTCAACTACCTAAATCCCTTTGCTCAGGTTGGTCCGCTAACAAAACGCGAACTTTCACGAATAGTTAGTAAAAAATACATCCTTTTATTTTAAAACATATCCGTTTTCTATGAAAGCATAAGCATATTTTTCCGTTCCTTGAACACATGCGGAAGATGATTGAGCGCAGCGTCGTCGAAGAAACCCCATCCGGCCCAGCAAGCGGCCATGAGGTATGATGAATTAAACATTCCTGCGCCAGCAACTGGGCGGCAACTGGTAGCACTTTCTTCTTCCGCAATGGAAACCCATCTACGACCTGCACTCATTCACCCATGCATGGTCATCGCGCACAATACTATCACAGCGCTTGGCTTCGGCTTCGGCTTCATCGGCACAGCCGCTATCGCTTTTCGTTTTCTATCGAGGAATCTTGACGGAAACCATCACCATCGAACGCGTTTTCCCCCGAGCCGGCGATCCCAGAATGGTAATTTTGCTCCACAACCCGTCTCGGTGCGGGTTTCAGTGTCGGGTGGTGCTTCAATGAAAACGAAAGACTTCAATCGCTTCGCGCGCGAGAAGCAGAAAAAATCAAGCGACGAACCCGGAACCGAAATCCGCGCCCGAAACCGTGTCGAGCAGCGCGAATGCACCAAATAAGGGCCCCGGGTCCGGCCTTACGCGGACCTGCAGATGAAGCTGCTCTTCATGTGGCCACCGTTCGACGTCGGGCTAGGGAAAGAAACCGAACACCGTGGGTCCAGGCCCAGCGGCACTCACAGCATTCACTGCACTCGCGGAATCGGACCAACGGTGGCGTTGTTTTGCCCGCTGCATTGCCTTCTCGGGGCGGTGGGGGGACGCGGGGAGCCCAAGAAACTAGTTCATAACTCCGATTTGCCTGTTTGCTACGTTTTGTTATGAGTAGTTATTAATGCCCCAGCCCCTTTGCCGCCGGTCGTCTGCTCCGCACGAACCGGTTCGAGTGGTCTGCGTGTCTGGGATTTAATAGAAATAGTTCCATTCGGCGGGACGCGACAGCTCAGACGTTCATCACAACAGCTGGCACTTTTATTTGGGACGAAAACGCTCCAGTAACGGAAGGAGGCCTCTTCCAGGAGGCCTCCCTCTGAAGCAACGCTGAGTGGCACAGTTTTTTGTTTGTGTTACGGTTGGCAGCAATCGAACCGAACCAAGTGCGAAACAGATCTGTTCACACACGAACCACAACACAATAGTTATTTGAATAGTTTTAATGTTTTAATGTTTAATAGCTTTAGTGCTTTGCCACGTGAAAAACAAGGCTTACCAGTATAAATCTGGAAAAGAATATCGAGAAAGGAATAAGTGAATGCGAATGCCTATAAACTGATTCAAGAGCATACCTTAAAAACATACAGTCTGCATAGGAGAATATGAAACGAATCTATATTATTTATATTAAGAGAGCTCAACGGTTAAATTCAACGGCACTACAGGTGGGTCCAGTACGGTGTATTCGATTATGAGCTACTACGTTAAAGCTCAATAAAATAGGAAAAGAAAACACAAAGTAACATTTTCTTTAAAAAATCTTCATTACCTACGCCAAACCAGGTCTGAAAGAAGTTACTCCATGGTCCATTGCCCTTTTGCTGAGATCGATAGGCCCTTGGCTCAACGGATGATTCGTAGCAAAATAAATAAATACGCCACATACTGACGCCATTTTCTGACACACGCCGCTAACCGATAGGGAAAGCGTCCGCACGATAAGTGGAGCGTACTTTTAGCAAAGCCCCCATCTTACTGTTTTCATTAATTACATTATCAATTAAATGTGTCTGTTTGATGCAAAGCACCCTTAGTGAGGCCACGCCGTGGATTTCATTCCACCCGACGGGCTCGTTGAATTGATGTTGGTGTTCTGAAACAGACACACGAGAGTGGCGCCAATGTGCAACCGACCCAAGCCGAAAGCTCCAAAAGGCTCCCATTCTTTGTCGTGTCGGTGGCGGAAATGTGGCAACGGCAATGAAGAAATTTTAGCAACAACTTATCAGCACCGAGCGCCACCATCGCGTACCCAGGGTTGGGTAAATTGCACTGATGATGAAACGATGCACCAGTCAATTGGACACGGTGTGTTGGGCCAGATTTTTTCCCACCAAACGTTCTCATTTCGTGCCGCCCTACGGGCCCCCTAATATGGTCCCACGCGAACGCGGACGCAAACCGATCCCGGGCCACACTTGAGCCACGGACCGCTTCACGGACGTTCGGTTTCCCTACGCCTGAACACGGGGTTCAAGTGAAGTAATAACAACGAAAGCGGGCGAAAAAGATGATAATAGTACTGTAAACATTAGCCAACCGGTCAAGTACCGTTGCTACCGCTCTCCGTTCCGGCCAACCGTTCCGGCCTCCGGTGAGAAAAGTAAAACGGTGTTCTGGAACGGCACGGCGCGCTCCCGAGGGTCCGTAGCGTTTGGACTTCAGCACAGGTTGGAGAAAATTCCCTTGCCGGAATTTTCACCACCATCGGGCAAGTAGCCACCATCGTGTAGCGTTCGTTTGCCCTTCATTTTCCAACGAGGGAACAAAATGGGATCATATTTCGCACAATTAATGAGCTCCTAATTTGCCAACCCTGACGCGCTGACAATCGACACTATCGCGGAAAAGGCCGGGCTTTAGTTCACGGCGGTCACGGTCTAGTGGAACGGAAACTGCGCGCGTAGCGGAACTGCCTGGCTGCGATCGCTTCGGTCGGATGAGCTACACAACCGGTGAAAAGATGACAATTTACCAAAAGAAACACTTTTTGCCCCTTGTCCCGGGCGGCACGTGAAGATATGTCACTCCCGGCCGTTTTGACATGTCCGCCGTGAAAGCGAAAGCTTCTGGGATGCTTTTCCGGTTCCGGAATTCGGGTGGGTTTTTGGGGTTTTTTTTCCCTCAACTCACTTCACTTTAAAGGACACGTTTCAAACAAAACGATACTCAACAACCTGCAGCCCTGATCGGCATGCGCTTGACCGCTTAGCATCAGTATATTCACCAATCCAAACGTCTCACTACAAGCACGATCAGTCCAGGCCACTCCTGAGAAATACCTGGCCTCGGACAATCAGCGACCGCAACGTTTTTCTGTTTTTGGACTTTGGCTACACGGCCATTTGCAAGATTGTTAGCTTGTCACAACAGAAAGGCAGAAAGTAATGTCTTCGTCGTCCGTCCGTCCGTCCGTCAACAAAGGCCCACAAAGAAAGCTTAACCTTTCGCTACTCCGCCCAGCCTCCCCTGTTTTCCGGCGCCAAGCGTTGGCCTCTTCCAGGCCTGGCGGTGGTGGAGTGCGCAATTAAAAAGTCAATGTCACGGGATGCATTTTTGCAGGCATGCTATTTTGATTCCATTAATTGGGCCGCGGAAATGGCCACGCGTAGGCCGGAAAATGCCTGAACCCGCGCTCGTTCGCGAGTTTGATGTTTATAATTTGCGGTGACATTTTGCAGTTCATAATGGCATCATTAAAGCGTGGTGTCTTGTTAGCGCACCGCACCGGGTACTCTATTTAGTGATTCTTATTTTTTATGTGACCATTTGTGCCCAGCGGTGGTGTTAAAGCCCCACCGGCCACCGGCCACCGGGGGCCGTTAAAGATAGTGGAAAGCCGCACCGGGCAGTCATCATCAGTCTGGGATCATTATTTGATTGTATTCAGAGGCGCGCTACAAGCCACGACAAGGTAAACATCTGAACGACGATAATTTGCGACGGATCTCGCCTGGAAACTGGTGCGGATTCAAGATCGGATACGACTTTTCGGATGAACGACACTCTTGTAACGGAACGATGATCGAAGAATGAACTCGAATTCGGTTCGAACTTTAACTGACCGACCAAACAGTGTCCGGCTAATCCGTGGACCGAAACCGATTGCGCCGACGACTCCGATCGTATTTTTCCCCTGCGACGATTTCCCATTTTCCGATCGCAAACCTCCTTCGCTTTCCTTCCCAACCTGATGATTGATGGTCGCACCGGAAGCGACAGTGGTGACCCAAATCGCATCCCGTCCCGCGTCGGTCGTGGCCGTGCGTGGGAAACCTTCCACCGTCGACCATTGTGGGCGAAGGGTCCGTCCGTCCGGCGGTCCCCATTAATCAATCAACGGAGCCCCGAAAAGCCGTTTTCCGAGTGGCGAGTCATCGGCTCCCGTCCTATCAGGTTGGCGGCGGCGGCGCAACCAATTTCCCATCGCCGGTGGCGGATTGATAGCGAGAGTTGCTCGGCTGGTGGCCAGCCGGCTTCCAATTAGAAGTGGCCAATTAATAATCCAGCCGTGCGTCGAGGCTTTCCTTTTCGCCCGCCGGACAGCTGATTATTCATCCTGTTGCCGGTTGCCGGCGCATAACTTGAGCACCACAGCCCGCCGGCCATTGGTTGTGGTGACAACATATCGCTTCTGTCCAGCCAGCAACACCTCGACTTTCTTCCTCGAGTTTCGCACGTCTCAGGACGGAAGGTGAAGAAATATGTCGGCGTTTTTGTTTGCGAATCGTATGATCAATTAGATGGATGGTTTGCCCATAAGACCCCGGACACACGGCACGGTGTCGGAGCCAATAATCTGTCAATTTTAGTCACATTCCAGTCACAACTTTCTAATGCGCCGGTTCATCGGGCAGAAGGCGGCGCGATTTTCCGCTTTGCTGATGTGCGACGCGCACGCCGACGTCGTCGTCGTTGTGCATCTTAAGAAGGTGAAATGTTAGAGAGTGCCATTAAAACATTATCGATCCCCCCGGTTTGCCCTTATTATTTATTCAACGCGCCCAATAACTGCCGCCTGGCGTCCGGCCAGCCCTCGGGGGGAGATCGCACTTTTGTTCCGGCAAGCGCCACATTAATTTATGCTACAAGCATACATTTATGGAGATGGGCCGACGCCGATGAAGCAAATGCCTGCCGTTCCGTACTCGATTTCTCGACGTTCAACTAGTCACATCTTGTGGTCCAGGATCACTGATCCAGTGCCAGCGATCATCGTAATGGAACTCTCATTAACTTGAATCGATCCTTCGATTTGTTCCCCAAAAAAGCGCAATTGGCACTTAGTCCAAGGGCACTATTTGCTCGTCCATTTCACATTTGCGGGGCCACAGAATGGGAAACGGAAACCCCAAATGGCGATGCTCAGCTCAGCGGCAAAACAATGCGCCTGTAATTAAAAGTCACCCATTAATTTAGTCTGTTTTGCCGCGCCTTAACGCCCACACGCTTCCCGCTTCCCGGGGACGGGAAATGGCCACCGGTGAGCCGACCTTCACCTTCCGGTGTTGTTCTGGCGCCACAAAGCCGAGAAATGCCGGGATCCGAAAGGGAAACCGTTCCCTCGGAAGAGAAACTGAAGATGATCGGTCACGGCGCACACACGGGGAGGGCTGAGTCCATCATCCTCCAGAGAGAGATAGAGGAGGAGAGACACAGAGGGAGAGCAAAATGGCAGTCAGCACAGACAATGGTGATCGTGCTGATTAAAATAAATGAAAGTTTTCCCTTCGCCCCCGACCCGAACGAAAGGGTGGTCGCCACCTCCCGACACCCGAGACGGCAGGGTGGCGGGGAACCACTTTTCTGGATCGCTAGGGAATTTTCGGCTGAGAACGGCGGCGGATCTTGGTGAGGCTGGAGATGCATCTTTTGTTTGCGTCGGCTGTCGCCGTTTGCGTGCAGTTTGTGGGTGAAATCAGAAGACCGAGAGAGAGAGACAGAGATGAGAGAGATGAGAGAGACGAGAGATGGAACTAAATCCCGGCCCGAAGATGGTTCGCGAAGAGAAGTTCGCGCTCGTGGCGGTCGTGATCGTGAGTGACGGAGAAAAAGGCCGCCCCGGGGCCGGTGCACAACAATGGGGTGGAGTGTGTGTGGAGGCAGAACACGTGGATGGGTCGGGTGGACGGCGGTGGCGAAAGTTTGACAGTTTTGCCGTCGCGGCGTGAAAGTGGCGTGTACGTTCCGAGAGGTGTTTCTCGGTGACCGCCGGAGGTCCGTCCGTGAGTTCGCTCCGTTTCACTCACACGACAGAGGAGCGACCGTTTATGGGGTTCGAAATTCGAAGGCGGATTTGTGGAATGGAATGCAAAATTGATTATTCATCCGTCCGCTGGGCTGGGCGCTCGTTGCTGGGGGGGTGCGTGTCCGAAAAGGTTCAATTTGAGGTTTCAACGAGATACGCCATTTTGGGGCGATTTTTTTCCTGGGTGGGGATCCCTCGCCTGGCGGCGGCTGTCCGGAAACGAAAGTGACACTTTGGGTGGGAAACTCCGTCGTTCGCATGCCGGAACCTCGTATTGCCGATGACACACACCGGTGGACAGCTTTGCCGGACACGATCAGGGCGCGGATTTGTCGTGAACTTTGTTGCTGCTCACTGGGGGCCACACACTCCTCACCACGAGTGGCCGGCCGGCGAGAGGAGAAATTTGGGTTAATGGATGCTGATTCATTTTCAAACACACCACCAACCTTACGGGCCGAGAGCCCACGCGGGCCCGCCCCGGTATCGGAATGTGAATTGAAACCGATCCATGAGGGCGGCAGCCCGGGCTCTACATTTCAAATTCATTCATTCGGCAATTGGACTCGTGGATTGTGGCGGAATTGGTGAGCCTATCCGGCGGCCCATGGCGGTCGCGCACCCACCCATAACCGATTGTGGACGAAAGCGTAAGCATCCTTCGGCGCAGTTCCTTCGCCGAGTGAGTGGAGAAACGCGTGGAAAGCAACCGAAGGTGGGGCCACACCGAAGAAAGTGTCACCACTTCAAGGCTCCGCCGTGTTGGAGGATAACAATCGACGATGATCATCCCCCACAAGAGTGGTGGTCCTCAGCCCGTAATGATGTCATGGCGCAGTGCAGTGCCCACACGCTTCGGAGTACTTCCGGTGAAAGTTACATTTTTATTTCTCGCCCGCGATGACATGACGCACGCAGCGAAGCGCACGGATTTCGCCGTGCCGACTGATCGGACAGTTGATGCTTTTTACGAAGCTGCTTGCCCAGGAGGAGAAAAAAATGCCCAGTACGGACCACCGATTAGGGTTGCGCGTGATCGGTATTCGATCCTTTCACGAATGGCTCGATCGACGCGGCGAGAAAACGGCGGCACCCTCTGTATGGAGTGAAGCAGACTCCAATGAGTCGCGGACTAAGTTAGTTATTCGCGGAGTTATTCTGTGAGAAGCAATACACAGTCTGCATGAAAGTAAACACCAGTTTTTCAAAAGGGATATTCCTGGAGACGTCACCTTGATGTGGGTATATGACAGGTACATCCTTTCCAGACTTTCAGTCAAAATTTCATGACATTTGGTCCACTGGAGGCTGCTTTGGAAAAGTTATTGCGCCTAAAGCGACAGTATGTTTGTGTTGTCGATAAAGTTTACGTTAAACGTTTAAATTGATGCCTCAAGTTTATGGTGATGATTGTCTATCCCGTGGCAGAGTTCATGAATGGTATACGCGCTTCAAAAACGGTCCTGAAGACATCAACGACGACCTTCATGTCGGCCAAGCCAAGTTCGTGATAACGCGCCAGGGAGCATCGAAAAAGTGCGTAATTTTCGCAAAATTGAGCCGAAATCGTCGTTGCGTTTTATGGAAATGGAATTGGAAATTTTCAAAGATTCGATTCATTGCCGATAATTTAAAGAGTTTTAAAGAAATTTAAAGAATTACACAGTAAACAGGAGTATTTCAATAGGCCTTGGCGCTCGACATTTCTGATGGCGCCAAAAATCGCATTTTATCGATCTGGTGATCTGGTACCCTGTGAATGTGTCTGACCGATGAAAGGAAAACGTTATGCTGACATTTTGGTCATTCAGAAGGCTTGTTACGACATATTCCGAGCCATGCCGGCCAACGATCTAAAATCGTCATTCGAAAAGTTGGTAAGTCGTGCACATCAGTGTATCGAAGCGGAAGGAGACTTTCTTGAATAGAATAAAACGATTTTGCAGAAAAACCCATTTGTTGTTCTTATTTTGAAAAAGCTCTGTTTACTTTGAGACAGACTGTGTAGTCTCAATTCGACCAAGTGCAAACCTTTTCAAGAGTCCTTTTTGCACAGCGATCATTCTAATTCGTACACGATCCACACAATCGTACAATTTGTCGAAAATGGCCCCGTGAACAGTGAAGATAAAGCACCAGTACGACCACCACTACCAGCCGTGGTCCGTGAGCGATAACCGCAAAACCCGTTCCCAGGCCCGTCCGTTCAAGAGCTGACCCACATTCGGGCCACGTCGATCCGCGCCGCCTCCTGGCTCTGGCGGTGCGTCCATTTCGCGCGGGGGGAACTCTGGCCATCCAAAGCGCGCTCCGGACCGTGACGCATAGCCGTTATCGGTCGGTGCACCGCACCGTATTCGCAAACATCCGCGTCCGGGTGTCCGGCGGCGGGCCGACGCTTACGCTTGGCCGAGTAAACCCACTCGGAAACTCGGTACCGTAGCCGTGGGGCCCGAAAAAACGCCACAGGACGCCCCGACACGCAGGACCGCTTTATGTAACCGTACCGAGCGGCGGCGGTAGCAAATGGATATGCCACTTACGAGCAACACGTGAGCGCAACACGGAGCCGGATCGTGCCGATGCGAGGAGTGTCATCCTAAACCGAGGCCGGCCTCGGTGTGCGCAGAGAAATTGGTCGTCCATTTGTCCGTCCGTCCGTCTGTGCATATGTTTAATATTAATCATGCGATTGGAATGAGGAGAAAGTGCCACCGGCCCGGTCTCCAAGTTCTCCAACGGACGCTGGCGCACGAAACCGGACGGAAGCAAACAACGAGCGGTGGCCGTCTCCTGCGCGCTTGCGAAGGGAAGACACTTGCCACAAACACACACGCCATATGCCAGGGTACGCGCGACCAGTGACCGAGAAAGTGACCGGGCCGGGCGGAAGACCAGCAGTCCAGCGAACCGCGGCGATCGCTCCACGCGCAGGGCACGGGGCATGGCCAGCGTGCGGACCCCGGCACCCGTGTGTGTATGTGTTCGTTCCGTGTTTGCGGCTCTGGACGTTTTTCGGCTTTAACCTACATTCAACCATCCGTTCCGCTGGTCCGACGTTCACGCACCTTCCACCGAGCCGCCGAGGATCGCGCAGCTCGCATTTGGGTTGAAATTGTTTCTTCCAAATGTATCTTCCTGCCCGAGCCCCACGCAGCAGAGAAACAGGTGCCGCACGCTTCCACTCACCTGTACGTGCCGGACGATCGAACGGAGTAGCAGCACCGATCGGCAGCAGCAGGCGTTGCGTGGCCGTCGCGCAGTAGGTTGCAGTATCCTGTAAGTGGTGCGCGGTTAACCTGAA
Organism: Anopheles cruzii; assembly: GCF_943734635.1. Taxonomy (NCBI): domain Eukaryota; kingdom Metazoa; phylum Arthropoda; class Insecta; order Diptera; family Culicidae; genus Anopheles; species Anopheles cruzii. The sequence goes on from NC_069145.1 coordinate 38,068,644, forward strand.
TGATCTGCTAGCCTGAGGCTTCCGTTGACAAAATTCGCTAAACCAAAACACTAACACACCGAGGCACTCCGTCGTCCAGAGATGCGCATCACTTGGCCCCTCCAGGAGCAGCTGCTATGCTTTATGTTAAACCACAAAGAAAAACACACTTGTTGCCGACGCTCCTGCACGTTATTGCACCCCGCTCAGACTGGTTTCCCCATGGTTTTGTCACTTTCCGAACCTTGGCACCGACCCTTGTGCCACTTTTGCTACGCTCCCGCCCGTACCGCGGCTCCGGTTCGATTTCGTAAGATCAAATTTCACCAACTTCTTTTCGTGTGTTCACTTTAGGCACTTTTGAGTTATCGAAAGCACGACGATGAATAGCACGCTCAACCGTCCTCGTCGCTCGTGATCTTCTGGATCCGGGCCACTGCTGTCTCAGCATGAGGCATAGCCTTTCGCGGGAACAAGGCTCGCTATGTTGAAGTGCACTGCAACACGTGTGCACTGCTTTTGGCTCTCTCTCTCGGGCGCGCCTCGGGCTTCTGGAATGTCCGCACCGGACAGCGGATCGGCAGTGAATGAAACGACGCGATCCGAGCGCCCCAAACTTTCTATTCCGTTGGTCCATTTCTCCCCCATTGCTTTCTGCGATCCGGGCACTCAAGCTGCGTGAGTGCCCGCGATCCGCGCGATCGCAAAAGCTTCAAAAGCCCGCGCAGCTTTCGCGCATAACGCATCGCGGCGCTCGCACTCGCGCTGGTTTGTTTTAGAAGCGTAACACCGTAACGCACCTTCCGATAGCACGTTCCGACGTGCAGTAGAATTTTACAAACCTACAAGCCTACGCCAAAACATGGGCCACAAATTATACAACCGCACGGGGTCGGACACGAACCGGCTGGGCGTAGCCAGTCAGTCATTTTAAACAAATTCGAAACGAACGTGATTTTTCATCAAGCACGGTTGTGCTGAACTAGAATTGCTTCAAGCGGGATTTGGTGGCCCCCCTTCCGGAATGCTCTCGTGATCGCTCATTTCCGTCCACGGAAGTCTACAACCACACGGAACTAGCGAAAGTGCCTTCGGTGGGGTCAACAGTTTGTATTTAATCGACTCCTGGCGAACACACAATCAGCCAGCAGCAAAGAACAGGACCTGGTGCTAAGTATTGGGCCCATTTGCGGAAGAGAATCGAATTTTGTTGAGTTTTTCTCTTAACGTTTTTCATTAACATTTTGTTTCAATTATTGCCACTCGAAACAATTGAAATTGTCGAGGAAAAGTCCAACGTTCTGGCCCATGCCAGCGTCAAAACTGTGAGCAATCTACGTTGTCTCCCGTTTCCCGGATTTCGGATCGACTCTCTGTTCGGATCAACTCTTATTACACTTTGTTTGTCTATTGTTTACGTTTCAATGGTACGATCGTAATCAAATATATATATATTTATTTTGTAAATGTATATTTCTATATACACGTAATATACCAACTGTTGTTGTGTTTCCACTCCGGCAATGCAGTAATATGTTTGCGGCCATCGTTCCTTGATAATTTGTTCTCTGTTTCTGTTGTCTTGTTTTCCTTCACATCGACATCTGCTTAGTTGTTATGCCTTGCATGCACACAAAACCCCTTTCAGGTGGTTAGGATAGAAAAATTTACATTTACTAAAGATAAACCTGCGTGTAAGGGTTCCTAAGGACGACAAATAACAGTAGTTCAAGGTGTGTGTGTGTATATGTATATAATCGAACGCTTGTTGTACTACGGTCGAATACCGTGCTAGGTTTTATACGACTTTTGGATGGATCAAAGGTTAAACGTATCGGAGTGATTGAACCGCAACAAGAACCATTTCCCATTCTTTCCCTTTTTTCACTTAGCTTAGGAGCCCCGGTTCCAGAACAAGGAAAAGTTAATCACCACCCGAGAGACTGCAGGCTGTGCGAGTCTCGCAAAACATAGGTTTGAAAACAAAAGCTGCCATAGAAGGGCCATAAATATAGTTTGTTAATACTTGCGTGGGTAAGAAGACGATTGTGTGCTAAACTTAGTGCGCTCATTTGGCATCCTATACCGGACAGTCTCTGCTAGCGCTTAGCTGGGAAAGCCGGGTTGCAAATCGTGGGGAAGTTAGTACTCATGCTGTATTTACAACACTCAAAACTACAAAATGGTCACCAAAAGGGTCGAATAAGAGTAAATCAGCGGAAGCGAACAGTAATTTAGATAAATCAAAGCAGTGCGCGGAGATTGGGCCTTCCTAAAGTATAGATGCGCTTAAAATCCAACATTCTAAACAACTACAGTGGTAAGAAGGTGAACTAGCCGACAATAAATAATCTCAAACGGTGGCGCCACTTCACTCACATGATATGGTGGCATTACCTTTGCGGTATCCACTCCTGACCGGGCGTTGACTACACACCGCCGGAGCCTTTGTGTAACTTAAAAGCAATAAACGCTACAACGTAACTCTACCGTACCGTATATAACTGCTAAGCTATTATATATTGCAAACATGCCCATCTTTACGCGATAAAAGAAAGAACGAAAATGAAACTAGCCTGATAGTGGTCAAGGTGGGCCTAACTGATTACGGGTCCAGGGCATAGGTGATCGATTCCGCGCGGATATGACTAATCGATAGCTGATTCTGACTATTCCCCCTTTCATTGCTCCATTCGTCCAACATAATTCGTAAGAGTGAACCAGCCACGTACGAGTGGTACGGCTACGTACAAGTAGGAGCGCTTCGAAAGCGCTCAACGGAAGACCTAGGGTGCGTCGTTGTAACGGTAGTAAATAGGATTAGGCTTAAACGATAGGTACGATAATTGCCGTGTTAGTTAAAACGGGGAAGCTTCAGTGGAAGAAAGGTGGAACAGATGGGATTTTTCGTAAATGTGTATAGGTCTTAGTTTTTGGCATTAATTCCTCTGCACAGCTGCTTGTTGTGTCCGTCGTCGCCATCCGTCCGAAACCGGGCCACGCCGTACTCTGTTCGAATGCTGTATCTTTATGAATTTTGAGCTGTTCGCTGCCCCTTAGACGGATTGCTTGTCTGTTTAATTGTATCAACCTATTTTCCCATTATATGATGTCTTTGCTATATGAATTACTTTTAAAATGGACGTCAAAAAGTTTACGAATTGATTCGGCTTCCGTGTTGCATCGGCCCCGTGTCTTTGCGGAAGCTTTTGCCGATCCCCAAACCTCCCAACTTGACGCGCTCCGCATGAGGCATTTCTTTTCGCTGTTTCGTTTGGCGCTTCCACACGTGGGGTTTGTTAATGTCTAAGAGTTTGATTTTTACACTTTCCAACAGGTTGGTTGTTGGCTGTTTTTGCACTGTGACCCCCTCCCGTCGTATGGTTTTCCCCTGAATGTTTTTTTTTCTGTAAATATTAACGGCAACGGACGATCCAATTACAAGATAAAACGTGCACCACACTGGGTGGAAGGTAAGTATGTAATGAACTGTATCCCATATGTATCTACCTAGCGTAGGCTTACTGGTTATACCATCGTGTGTATTAACAATCAAATGATAATAGGTGCGCGGCTTCTTCGCTACAGAGCCTTTCCCTTTCTTACACACTACAACCTTTCTCGCCAATTCCGTGACCTTAGTATGGAAACCTACAAGGCTTTCACGCCGAACCGCACATATTTTGCTGGGCTGGAGAGGTACTTTGGTGGCTTCCACCGGTGTTCGATTTTTCCAGCAAACGGTTTTATAACGCTTGGGGGCCTATTGTTTCACCCAAAACAACGGCGTCTTAGCAACAATATTTGACTATCCGGTTGGAGTATATTTTTGTCTAACACGGCAAATGGTTCTATACACAGCAGCTGCGGTCTTTGCAGCTTTTTTCGACGCGTTTCGCCCCCTGTCATTAGGTCCTTCTCATCCCGTTTTTCCTAGGTCTAGAACTTCTTTGACACATCTGTTTACATTCTCTAGTAGAATCGTTTGGCGCATATTGTTTGCGTTTCGCTAGGTACCTTCGGGAGGGTAGAACATTCCAAGTTAACGTCGCCAATCTCTGCTCTGTCTCGCGAGCAATGGTGGTGTTGGGCCGACATCTTCGAAAGGACCCATCGGCACACGCGTCGCAGGGCGTCGGTTTCTCGTGCCCCGAATTACTTATCAATTATGGTTAACCCGTTAATGTTCGTGCTCGTAGTGGTGCCGCTGGGAGCACAACCGTTCGGTGGTGCACTTGCAGCTTGCGTGCCATTCTGTTGCTTCAGCTTGTCAAACAGCTGCAGCTTCGAGCGGACGTTACCCTCGCAGATGTTGTTCAACCGGTGCGAACCACCGGTGCCACCGGTTGCACCGCCACCGGCCACCGATTGCTTGCGTTCCAGCTCGAAGCAGAAGGTTTCGTACTCGAAACGCTGCTTCAGCTCCGCCTGCGACAGTTTCGAGCAGCCGCTGGATGTAACGCTACCGTTGGACAGCTTTCGCCCGGCGGTTCCGTTTGGTGTTACTGCTGTGGTTGCTGCCGCCGCCGCTGTCGTCGTCGTCGTAGGCGCGCTAAACCCTGCCTGGGCAAGGCAGGATGGGGCGCCCATCGACGGTGAATGATGACGATGGTGGTGATGATGGTGGTGGTGGTGATGTGACAGGTTGCCACAGGCTGGCCCTCCGGTGGCGCCCAACTGAAGCGTATCAGGTACAGTGAATGGTTTGAATGTTTGGCCTTTGCGCTCGAAGTACTCGACGATTTTGGCGATCTGCGCGGATCGTGTGTTCGGTATCGTGGTGTACGAACGGTCGTCCCACAGCAGCGAGTCCGAACCGGCCAGGCTGCTGATGTCATCCGAGCTGTCAGTAAAGATCGACGACGAGCGATTCTTGCAGTACAGCAGCTGGTTGGTGAACTGGTTCTTCTGGATCATGCTGCTGATCTCGGAGTCGAGCGCCAACCGATTGATAAGTCCCATATCGATCGACCGTGCATCGATGTCCACATTGCTCAGCACATTCGGTCTACCGCTGAGCCCGTGGTGATGTGCATGGTGTGCACCGTGGTGGTGCAGATGGTGGTGATGGAGGTGATGATGGTGGTGGTTAAACCGTTTGCGAATCGAATCCGACAGCTCCAGGTCATCCATGCTTCGAAGCGAACTCACGTTCGTCGAGTTGTCATCGAACAGCAGGATACTGGAGCTATCGTTCAATGTCCCGTTCGACATCAAACCCCCGCTCGTGCACACGGTTACCGCTTCGGCCCCACTCGAGCCACCGGTTAGGGTGGCACCGCCGAACACGCACCGACACATGGGCAGTCGCTCCGTCGACTCGAAGTGTGCAATGCGCTCGAGGCAGCAGCAGGGAGACGATTTGTACGTGCCAAAGTCTTCGTTGAGGCAGGAGAAAAATCCGCTCTCCGTCGAGCCACGGCGGGTGAGAATGCGAGGCGTCTCCAGCACACCCTCTCCCTCGGGGCACGACGCGTCCTTGCCTGTTCCTGTCACAGTTCCGCTCGCTCCTTCGCCGATGGCGCCGGCGGACTTCAACACCTCTTCCGGGCGCATCGATTCCCCATCGCAACTGGCCCCATCTTGGCCCTCCTCGGTGCCACTGTCGCCATTGCAAAGGTTGGCCAGATTGCTACCGCTGCTACTGCCGCTCAGCGTTTTCGTGCGCTTACCGATCGTCGGTAACCGATCACTGTCGTTCATCTCCAGCTCCTCATCGACGGGATCGTTCGACGCGATCGTTCCGGGCATCGTTGTGGGCTTCAGGGTTCCATTTAACACTTTCTTACCAGGCACACTGGGAGCCACGGTAGTGACAGTGGTAGGGCACGGGTTCGGTACTGCTGCTGCGGCCGTTATCGTGACCGGTGCCGAGGTTGACACCGGCACGCCGGTAGCGGCCGGCGTGCCCATTACTTCAGTCTCGATTTGACCACTCTTGTACAGTGGATGACTAGAGAGTTCGGTGAAGCTGGCCCGATACTTTCGAACGTTGCCCAGCGACACCTTCCGGTATTCGTTCGACAACCCGCTGCCGCCGCCGTGCTCTTCGTCCTCCTCCTCTTCGCCGTACTCCTTGCGCGGGGAGGTCGGCGAATTGGGCAAGCTTTTCGGTTGCCCCTCGCCATTCACCCCGCTACCCGAGGACCCACCGGAACCGGTGCCTCCCGCACAGCTTCGGCCATCGCGCGCGTTCTTGACAATCTGATTCTGCACGTTATTCCAAGCGCGGAAGTACGGGGCCGAGATTTCGAAGCACGAGCTAAACAGATCGCCCGAGCTGTACGTCGTGACGGCCGGGTTTGGGCCGAGAATTTTCTTCACCCCCCTCAACTGCGACAGTGCACTGAACGGATTCGGTTTGCAGCCACCGGGCTGGTCAGTCTTGGCCCGCGGTTTGTACTGCGGGTCCTTTAGCAGCATCGTTTCCGCCACCTTGCGTAGCGTTTGGTTCGAGTAGGTTGGCGACTCCGGAATGGCCGGTTCGATGGACGGACGGACGACGGAGTTGCCGCGCTGGTACATGTGATACCGCGCCTTCTCGCTCGGCGTGGTGTGCGGCGGAAACACGATCACATTCTCCGACAGCGAGCGCCGGTGGTGCAGCGGATTCTGCGAGTATTCGCCGCTGCTCGACGGAGTGGACGTCCTGCTGCTGCTGGGCGAGATGTTCTCCGTGGTGCCGCTTGGGGGGTTGTCTGAACTGCCAGTTGGCAGAACACTGACCACGGTGCCCGTACTCGCACTGGCGCCATTGGGCGGCCCAAGCCGGTAAACCTGCTGCTGCTGTTGCTGTTGCTGTTGCTGCTGCTGGTGATGATGATGGTTGTAGCTGTCCTCGCACACGTCCGACAACAGTGTGCACTTTTTCACACACTCCGTGAACGTTGGTCGACTCTTTGGATCATACTGCAAGTGGACATGGAAGATACGTGGGTGAACAACGGATGTAACAGGGGGTGGTGGTTGCGCCATCGGCAAATACTCACAGTACAACAGTAGAAGGCCAGTCTTAAAAACGCCGGTGGCGTATCGTTCGGGCATCCGTCAGCGAACGCTAAGTAGTCCATACCGAACGAATCAGTTCGTGGCATGATATCCGGATCGGCTTCAATCTGTGATCAAGAGGTGCGAGACAAGCGTCATCAATTAGCGCATCCGCACGACGACTCGGCTGCGTCATTTCTATTTCGGCTCAACTTACCCGCGCTATCAATTCACATAAAATAATCCCGTAGGAGAATACATCACTGGTTTGATCGTACCACTGGCCCTTGAGACACTCCGGACTCATCCAGTACGGTGAGCCAACCGTATCGAGGCGAGGTTTTCCACTGTAACGATGAAAGCACTTTGCCAATTAGCAAATTGTCGAAAGCCGCCTTACCAAGAACGCTTACCATTTCCGAGGGATGTTGGCGGCCAACCCGAAGTCACCAACGACCGCATCGAACATACCGTCGGGTAACCGTTTCACGAGCACATTCTGAAAGAAGGGTCGATTAGCGTGGGCCTCTTTTGCCGCCTCGATCCTGGTACGTACCTTGCTCGTAAGATCGCGATGAAATATGCCAACATCGTGCACGTACTGCATTCCTCGGGCAATCCCAAGCGCAATCCTTATCTTCCAAAGGGCTGGTAGGTACTCGGCCTTGTTGGCGATCAGCTGCTCCAGGGAACCGTCCTCGATGTACTCCGTCAGGGCGTGTAGTTGTCCCTCTTGCACACAGACACCCATAAACCTGATCGGGATAAAGGATCGGGAGAAGATTCACGCGTCAGTTCGGGAGTTCCGTTGCACAATGGAGCGGCCGGGTGATTTGTATAAAAGTGGAAAATTGCCCTCAAACCCCAGTCCGCGCGGACAAATGAAGCATACGAGGTGCGTTACATAAAGTCACACTAAACTCGAACCAATTTCCGACATCATTAATCAAGGTGTCGTTAGGAGGCGAACAAATGGGGTGGTGAAAAATTCGAAAGACTTAGGGCCTTAGAGCCGCACCGTAACGAGACGAAGCAGCGGCGACGGCGGCAATAAAATCTTTCACCCGAATTAAATGCAACAGATTCGTTAGATGTCGTTTATGGCACCCGAGGCCCACCAGGTAGCGGAACAACCAGCCGAGGGCCTGGCCCACAACGGCGAGCCGATTATGTTGAATTAAATTTCACCTTATTTTTCGGTATTTTTCACTTCATAACCCCCGGCCGATCAGTATCAGTGGACGGTGATTGATGCGGCACCGTCCATTATCAAACGCAATAGCCGCGATCGGAGAGAAAGCCGAAATTTAGTTAATTTTTCATTAAATTATTAAAACATGAAGATGCGATTTAGGTTCCTTTCTCTCTCGGCCGCGGACAGCGCATTCCCATTTGCATTCGATTGGTTTTTACGGGTCGTTTTTATTGATTTGGCTCCACCCCGTAACAACTGTGAGTGAGGTGACCCAACGATCAGCACCAAAATTGCCACTTAGGGTGCAGGAATCGGTGCTAGTTAACGGATGCCGTTTGCCGTTCGTGTCCGGCAGACGGTAAACGGCAATCGGTAGGTGTCCCGCCGTTTGGTATTCCGCTGTCGAGGTCACCCTGGTAAAACGTGCGACAGAATGACAACGTTTCTCAGCGGCCGACACTTCCGACTTTCGCCCGGCTCACCGCCCGAAACAATGGGCACGCAATGGCGACCGGGTTGAAGGAAGCGGCCCACTTTTCTCACCGGTTCACCCTCCGACACATCCCGGGCGCCCGGAAGTTACACCTCACCCGATCGGAGTGCTCAGAAACCGGCGAAGGTGCGTTGCACGCTAAACGGTTCACTTCCGCAATCCGCTTCGTCACCCCCCGTAAAGGTCAACCGAGGCCACCGAGAGGGGTAGCAGCTGCCGCGGAAAAAAACGGTGTTTACTTCTCGCTCGCTAAGCTCACGGGCCGTTTAAACCGTGCGTGCTCCGGTCGCGCTTCTATCGCGCCATTAGCGTGCTTCCCTTCGGCGGCCCTCTGATGGTGGCGATGGATGCTGGACGGACCCTGAGTAGTAGTAGTAGTAGTAGTTTTATTATTGCAATAGCCTTAGTTGAGTTTAACTCATTGTTTAACATAATTGGTAACGGGTTCACAGTG
>NC_069145.1:38077951-38123804 GCF_943734635.1 Anopheles cruzii
GTGCGCCACTTCCTGTCGCATTAAAGCACCACAGTTTTCCGCACAATCCGGAAGCGGTCACGGCGGCGGCGAGGCTGTTGCTTCCTCGAGGGTCGCAGGGTGCTCTCATGGAGAGGCCCCCTGCGATGGATGGAAGCTGAGAAACTGGTTTTTCCAACCAATCCAACGGTGGATGGTCCCAGGAAGCGCCGCGGCCCGGCCCAGCCCGGGGCGAGGCATCAGCCAGAGAGCGATTCCACGGGGGTTCGGTGGCCCCAGCCCTGACGTGCACGCCACCGCACGAGGGGTTTCGTGACTTCGTGACGTTTCATCAGGGCGCCGCTCGGTGGCTTTCGCTTTCGTTTTCGGCTGGTGCTTGTTTTTCCATCGCATTTTCCGAAATTAGAATTTCAGATGAGCTACGTACGGCCAGCGCCGTGGCGTTCACCGTCGCCGCCTTGCCCGTTGCCGATCTGCGGACGCTTCCTCAGGCAGTCCTCAGGTTTCCCGTTTTTCCATCAGCGTGCACTCTCGTGGATCACTCTCGTGGACCTTTTTCCAATAGTGGTACAGTGGCGGCGGGAGGCAACACGTGTAACACCCGGGCGCTGTCACGAGTCGCGATCGCCGCGAGCGAGCGAACGAACGGAATTAGCATGCCTCTGATGCCGACCGACAACAACAAGTGTGTTTACGTCTTCAACTTCATTAACCTCTGGGCCACACGGAAACCAGACGCAGCAGCCGAGGGGCATCCCACAAGTTGGTGCCGGAGGCGACCAGCGCCACTCAACGCCTCACCGGCCAGCGGAGAGCGCAAATCTAGGTAATGCGGTAGAGATAATTAACACAATTCTTCAGGTGCTCTCCACCACATCTCGCGGGCGCGCGCTGGCATGATTTGGTGCAGGGCCTTCCCTCCCTGGCCTCCGCTCTCCACGGCCGTCCCGGCTTTTATGGCGCACACACACGCCTCTTCTGGGCGTTGTTGTTAGCACCTGAATCTGAAGAGCCCAAACACGTGTTCTGGCGCTGTTGGGGCTGGAATTGGAACTTCCGCAACTTGTTTCTACTTCTTCCGCCCAAGGTTCTCAAGTACCGGGCGATCTGGGGGCGATGTGGCGAAGAGGGCGCCAGATCTCGAGCTGGTCCAGAATCCCATTGATTGGGGCTGTGCGGGGCTTGATTACGATAATTGATAAATTACGTTCTCCAACTCGGGAACCCGTACTATTCCGGTGGGGGGGAGGTTCCGCTTCGGGAACAATAATTGATCGATATTTACATACATTTAGACAGGCCGATCGCCCACGGCAACGGTTATCGTATCCGGAAACCATTATTGCCAGCTCATCGAAGATATGGAAAAATTACCGCCCAAAAAATCCCACCTCGTCGACTCCGAAGGTCCGACTGATAATTTACACGCCGCTCGATGTGGGTCACCCTCCCACCGGGATCCGGTTGCCAGTCCGGAGCTTCCGGTTCTCGGTTTCAGCTCCGGCTCCGTTGCGTTGTTGGGAACGAAAGCTGCAACGTTTCCTTTGCTGCAAGTTTGGTCCGCAGGCTGCCCGGCAGCAGCTGCCGTTGAGCAGTGGAACTGGAATCAGCGCGGCGCGGCGTATCACTTTTTGGGGGCTTCGAATCAGGTGCATCAATTAAGAGCGTGCGCCTCACTCAGCTGTAATAAGTAAGTGCAGGGTTCAGGCCACAACCGACTGCCGAGGTTGTCGGTCCGCCGACTGTTGCGGTCAGCGTTTTAGATTGGCCCACATTTCGGAGATTTGCCCCGAGAGATGAGATAATGCCGGAGCTCGTGTGGAATATCTCCGAAATCACACTCCTCGGGCAACGGTGGCCTCGGGGCTGTTGCAAGTAATCCTCGATTGGTCCGCGGCTGGCAGCACTGCGCGATGTACAGGGTGTTCCACCATGATCCAACTATTTAAATGTTGATTGATTTTTTTAGAGTATAGAATGCTCAACAATTCACTCAGAATACAATATACAGCCTCCATTAGACACACAAAATGCGGCCCTTTTTAGTCATTTTTCATTGTATTTGACAACATGTCGGTAATAGACAACGCAGTAGAAGCAATTTCCGCTGTGATGTTAGTTTTCAGTTCTTCAATGGTCTTCGGTTGGCTGGCATAAACCTTACTCTTCAAATAGCCTCCCAGGAAGAAGTAAGAAGAAATTCGGGAACATAAAGCACGCACATTATTTTAAATGTAGAGCGCTACAATTTCAGCCCACTGTTTGATCCATGACTAAAACGGCATAGACTGAAGTTTCAGAATCTGGCTAATTTGTCAAAATCGACTGACAAATAGCGGAGTTGTTAAACATTTAAATAGTTGGATCGTGATGGAACACCCTGTAGATCGGCATCGCGACGCCAACGCAAGTGTGTTAATGTTTCCAGAAAGTTCCCGGACCAGGGCCCGAACCGTGTCCAGTGTCCAGTAGTTCGTGGGAAGCGCAAAAACCGTTTTGTGGCAGTCCGAGCAGAAATTTGCCAATTGTTTCCTCCCCCCGGCCTATTACGTCGATGATGCGGCGGCGCTCAAGATCGGCAGACTCCACTTCCCGGGCCCGGGAAGAAGTTTAACCGGTTTTGCCTTCTGCTCCACCCGCTCCAGGTGCTGCACTGAGTTGTTATGGCCACTGCAATCGGTGTTAACGGCTGCGCGCGAAGTTATGCGATTTGCCCGTCGCTATGCTTCATCGGTGCCGTTCGGTAATCGGTCCACGTGGTGCTGCTGCCGCCACCGACATAATCGAACCGCGCAGGATGATGGGTTGTCAACGATCGTACCGCTCGCTCGCTCGGGTGCCAATTTATGCTCGGCGCGCCGTGACAAGTTATGAGCCGCCCCGGCCGGCGTATCCTCTTCACTGCCTAGGTGCCTGACTGATGTAACGGTGGTCCTGGGCTGGTCAAGGAAGTTGGCGCCCGAGTTGTTCCTGGCTGGTAGTTGGTCAAACGGCGTAAGACAAAAGGGAAATGCATTGTGCCGGGTGAACTAGCAACTGAACTCCGTTGAAGTCAATTACTCGCCACACGCGCGTTGGATAAGTCGGTTCGGTAAGTCCTTCTTACGGGTCGCGTTATGCGTTGCGATTGATTAAACATCGCTCCGGGGATCGCTTTCCACAGTTTGGACGAATCGAAAACGGAAAAAGGTGCGTTTCGTTCGGGGGCTGCGGTTCATCTCAGGGCCCGTTCTGCTTCACCGGGTGCGCCCCTGCTTACGGCATACGCGCGATCCGATTTTCCCGTGGCCAGTCGGTGGCGAATCCGTTCAAGCGTGCCCCGGTTCGATCTCCGGTGCGATGAATCGGCCCGGAGTGAGTGCTTTAGCAGGGGCCCGAACTTGTCCGTGGGCCGCGAACCATTTTATTTTCAGATAATTGATTTATTATTTCGAAACCAATCGCCTGGGTCGGGTCGGGATTAGCGGTAAATAGAACGAGAAGGCCCCCGAGGGGCCCAACTGTCTCTCTCAAACTCTCTCAAACGTTCGGAGGACACAACTGGGGAAAAGAAAAACTGTGTTGCACAATCCGAAGCCGAATACAACGCAGTGAAAGCCGCTTCCTCCAATCGAGTGGACAAGCCGCTCGATTAAATCATTTAATCACGTCGGACGGCCGCTCATAAATCGCATAATTATGTACCGCCGAAAAAGTGTCACTTATCGGGACTGCTGCAGAGTGGATGCTGCATAACGGTGCCCAGCCGCTCTGTCCGATTTGGACACCTTCGTTGATGAGCAGCAGCTCCCATCTCAACAGATCATCAACGGCGCAAACTGTACACGTGAAAGCGGAAGACACCGTTAGACACCCAAGGTCCCCTGGCTGGCGAGCGGACTCAAGTCGCAATCTGCGTCGACTTGAGACGTGTCCCACATATAGCGGCCATCCATCCCCGGGGGCCGCGGGCTCACCCCGTCCATCATCACCATTTCGCCCCAATCGCGGGCACCCGGTTTTCGCCACCCTATTCTCCGATGGCCGATGATTTATGGTGTGTGTGTTGCTGCGCGGTTGCTGCTCTTAATTCGTCGTTATTGGCGATCGATCAGAGATGCTGACCCACTAGAACATCCCGGGTGCCGTAATCTTATCGCCCAACGATCGCTAATTGGACCACCCCGTAAATGGTGTTCGTAATTCGAGCTGTTGCTCTTCGATCTGCCAGCGCTCCTCAGCTCCGGTTCCGTTTGCCTTGGTGGCCAAACAAATGATGTCTCGCGCGCGCGTATGTCCTCGGCGGACGGATTTATAGACGATCGTTCGCGAAGTTGGTGGCGCCACCGTCTCGCGGTGGCGAAGATGATCGTACGGGTAACGCCAAACGGTTCGGGTCGGGGGTCAATTAGTGCCCAGTACGGGATCCGGAGGCATTCCGGGTGACCTTTTTTGCTCGCAGCGCTCCGCAGCGCCGGGCCCGAAATGGGGGCCGATCGCTGGACGTACTTGAGCCGGGTGCTGTGTGCCCATTTTGGGGATGACCAGACCAGGGTCCTCGGTTGTGCGTATGTGCGTAAATTATTGACCATCGCCTGCGGTGACGCCGCGCAAGTGTCAAACTGTCAATGGGGATCGTAATCAATGTGTTCACACACTTGGCGCCATCGCCGCTGGGTTTAAGCGATGAAGCGATGAAGTTACACGCTCGGGATGTAGACGACCTTCCCCGACGGGTGCGCGCGATGTACTCGCCTGTCACTTTATGGCTGTTTCGGAACTCCGTTTCGCAACCCCGTCAACTTTTCCGCTGCAAAATTCATGAACCGATCTGGACGGGTTTCACGCGCGTCGTGGAAGCTTCAGCGATTCTTCGATCGCGGCGCTGAGAGCGTGCCTGACAAACGCTGGTCGAATCGTAATCGGACCGAGCAGCCCGTGATCGAATTGGACATCCCCCCGGCCGACAAGCCGGCCGGACCGGGACTTTCTATGACAAGTTTCGCTTTCATCGGCGAAATGTTGGCCCGCTTTTGCCACCGTGATTTATGCAAAATTGATCACCGGATTGCAAATTGATCGTCGGATTGGTGGATTAGCCCGCGGGCTGGGCGTGAATTTAAACCAGAGCACCAGAAAACAAGCCTGGCAATCAGTAAGACACGACAGACAGACACAGTATGCGCGATAAATAACGAGATTTTGTTTAAAATAATATTGTTCAGTAACATTTGTTTAATATCACAGTTTAAACGGTACGAATCGGTTTACTGATTAAAAAGTCATGTGTTTACCAAAGAAATCACATGTTGCATTAAAAAGAAGACCTCTATTTTATTCAAAGTACGGGCCATCGCTAGATATACATTAGAAAGCCAATTAGCAAGCAGCAAACTTGCTTTGCTAAAGCAATTTTCAACTTCCTCGTAGGAATCGAAGTGCCGCTCGGTCAATGCGCGTGATGATCGATCGAATAATCGATCCAGCCGAATCGATCTGGTTTTGCAGTCGAAGATGATGGTTTTATTGAACTAACCCATGAACTTTTCGTTTTGGGACTCTCAAAATGAATCCACTTTCTATCCCGGACCACAATCTAATGGAAAAATAACCCTCTTTTGTACCTGGCGAACAGAATTTCACATTTGGTTTTTCGGTTTTCCCGCTGTCTTTCATTTAGTACACTTGGCAGCCTTTGCGTGTTATTTTCGTTCTAAAGTCCTTGTGGTGCAGCGCCCTAAATCGGAGTCCTAAACGCCCTTCGTCATCTTCCAAGTCTTCACGACTCTCTAGAAATGGTTTATAGTACCCAAAAACTCTTGCTCTACTCGTATGACACCCTGATGGTATGACACTTACCACCATAAACTTGTTGTAACAAATTATTGGTCTCTGAATATGGTTTACCAAGGGTAACACAAAATTTATTATTGACTCTTTGTTCCACAGGTCATAAACTTACTGCCATATAAACGCACATAACTGCTTAATCTATCAACCGATTAGCATGAAAATGAATGCGTTTGACAGAGGAAGCACGTACCTTTCAATCTACTGTTACTGACAAATAGATATGCAGAATTTTATATTTAAAAAAAATAAATTCTCGTTACTTATCGAACATACTGTGCATGTATGCTGCCGATTGGCAGCACCCGTCCAGGAAGTGAACGGACAGATGCGGCGTGCGAAAAACGATGGCTGAAGTGCGTGTACCCGAAGGAATCCTGATGACGCGCGCGCGCATGCACACCTTCCGTACGGGTGAGATTCTTTCGCCGGTTTTGTTGTGGCTCCATTTCGAAGCCGTTATGTTCACACGTCCGGTCCGATCCCAGGAGGTGATTGTTTCTTGTTTAATGCGCACCAATCGAATATGGTCGCATCGGGGGGGGTGTTTTATGACCAATCCCAGGCCGGGGTATTGACATGATGTAGCGAAAAGTAACAACCAGCCATCCGAAGCTGCTGATAGTGGGCACGAATAGTGTGCGTACGTAGGCCCCGTCGTGTGATCGGATCAGCAGCAGGTTGCGCAACGTTGCTCCCCCCGTTACCGAGCATAATGCTGCCAAAATGACGGCCGGCGGCATTTCGGGGTACTTTCTTTCTTTCACGTTTCTTTAGTTTATTGATGTATTCCCATAAACCATTTCCGGCTCCGCACACGAACACCGTGGACGAAAGTGCAAGTGGCCAGCAGCGCGCTGCTTCATTGCGTGTAAGGTGATTTTGTAAACATTTTATTCATTTTGGAAGCCGATTAAATAAATCGTTGAGCTGTGGCTTGATTATTGTTCGATTTGATGCTCGCCTTTTGGCCCGGGCTTTCCCCCATCGGCGCCGGCGTCGGGAGGTGAAAATAATGGTGAAAGTGCGCGCCGAAGACATAAGATGTGACCATTATGTTGCTCCGCAACACAATCACCGTGTTTGTTTTCGTTTCATTACTTTACCCAACAACGACGCTGGTGGTTCCCGGTCCACTCGCTCGCGCGCCTTAAAGGTGATTAATTCGGCGAAATGGGTTCGGCGCATTCTGAATCACCGGTGTGTGCCGGCAAAATTATAGACTACGCCAGTTTTCCTACTCCACAACAACCGGCCGGCGAGGCGATGCGTGGACACCGCCTACCGCCGCCTTCGCAGGTGGCAGAGGGTTGGCCAACAAGCACCCCAAAATAGCACCTTCTTCGCGTGTTTCGTGAAGCAGAACTTGAACGAAATATATATATATCTAAATGCGTTCTAAAAACAGACCGGTGCCGGTGACACAACATTGCTCCTTGGCCTCCGTGGCCAAACCACACGCGGCACAGCAATAATAACGAAACATCCCAAAAATGTGGACGCTGACGAATCAATGTGATTTGTTTTAAATGTTGAAAAACATAAACACGAACACGGCCGCGAATTGGTGGTACTCTGGACCCTCTCTCGCGGATTTTACGACAAAATAATTAATATTCACGGCCTCTTAGTCCTCACCCGCGAGACAAACAACAAACAACGGTACGGTAGGATGCCGGAACGGACGTTCGAAGGCTATAATTTTTAAACAAGCAAGGTTACACCGATGTACGGTATCGACCGAGGAGCATTCCTTCATTACTTGAATTAACAAACCAAACCGAAGCAACCCTTTCAAAAAAAAAACGGTACAAAGACCGTCCGCCAATGTAGCATCGATCGGTTAACTTGACCTTAGCGCGGATGGTGGTGGGCCGCAAACGACGGCGAAGCCGATCACACGCCGCGCTGGCCGAAGTGAAATTCTCTTTCTGCACGCGTTTTGCACCGTTTGCCGCGCCGCCCGGTGCGCTTCCAACGGCCATTTTCGTCCGTTCGCCACCCCACGAAACGTGCACCGTAACCTTCAGCAAGTTCAAAGACCCAATCCTATGGGCTGTGGCTGTGAAAATCCTCAACACGGGCCCAACATAAGCTAGCGCCTAGCGTCAGTACGCGTTTTCAGTTCACAGCACCATCGCGGGCGCTTCTCACTGCCAGCCAGCCAGCCAGCATTGCATTAGGGCCCACCCCCCGGACCAGAAGCAACATAGGCCCCTCTCGGCGTCGTCTTCGTCGTTCCGCACCGAGATTTGCCATCCAATTATGCGAGTGCGAGCTCTTCAACTGTACTAGGAGCAGCAGCAGCAGCAGCAGAATGGTGGCAAAAAAAACCCTACCGAACAAAACCCTTTAACACGCTCGCTCACGAACGTGATCATTAACGCACCCAACGCCACCACCGCCGCCGCCGCCACTGCAATCGTTCGCCATGCGTGTATTAATCGCTCCTTTAATTCTGCGTACGCCGGGCGGAGTGAAAAACCACGAGGTAACCCCACAATACGCGTAAAGTGAATCTCGCCGTGAGCAGGGCGCAAATGCAATTACGCGGGGGGCCAGTTATCGTACGGAAAAAGGATGAACAGGGTGAGCTTTATTTCTGAGGGCTAGCCGAAGACGGTGCAATAAATTCCCTTCTTCATGGCGATCACCGGCCGTAGCCTCATAATTCCCCCCGTTTATTATCCTTTTTGGCGTCCTGGCACTGGGAGCTCCACGTAAAACGGTAAACCACAAGACCAGAGCGAGAGAGCTCGTCGATCCGGCGCGCTCTGTCTGCTTCGGTGCCGACCAACGACCTTGCTGCCGACACACACACACGCACCCGCGTGAGATCGGCCGCAAACAACGCGAACGCGGGGAGGGAAAGGTGAAAAGTCCGAAATAGGCAACAATGGCGCGGTGCGTTGGCCACGATCCATCGAAGCCACGCCACGATCGGTGAGTGTGCCCGACTCGCGACTTTCACTCTCATTTCAAACATCCCCCATCGGGCGTCTCCACCACACACACACACACACACGAGCACGTGTTTCAAGTTTTAGTATTTGTTTACGCGTTCGGCGCGAACGAGAAAGCGCCGAGCGCCGGGCACCCTCTTGGGAGATTAGTTTCAACGAGGCAAAACGCGATTCGCGATATTTATGTTGGCCGCCGCCGCTTCACATATTTGATGGAGAGGTGCGAGAGCGCCCGCTTGTTGGTGCGAGTAATTTAATTCACAGGAAGCGAAAAACAACACGCGAACCGGGCTTTGTCACACCGGCCGGCCGAAGAGAAAGATAATGAAACACCCACAAACAACGGCCAGGAAGATGGCTGGATCACCGAGTACACATCGCCAGTGCCCCACACATTAATTTGCATACCTCCATGCCGCCGATGAATCGGGGGCTGGGCGAACCGTCGGGAAACAAAAGCGGGAAGCTACGCAAACAACACCACGCGCGCGCCACCACCGAACATTAAACATTAAAAATTGCAATTAAATAAATAAAGCCAACTCCGCTCATGTTCGGGTAGAACTTCCGGTTCGCCGCAGACCTGAATAAATGATCACGCAAAAGCACGGGCAAACCGCGATCCTCGCCACAAAAAATCGGACGGTTTTCGGTGCGTCGCTTGAGTTGATAAGTGCGTGGAAGTTGGCGCTCGTTCTGGCTGAGAATGGAAGTCATAAAAAAGCATTTCGGAAACCACCAACGGAAACGTAGACTCTTACGACCCTGTTGTCGATCGATTTCCATGTGTTCTTCTTTTCCATTCTTTTTTCGGAGTAGAGAAAAATCGACGATGAGCCAAGATACGGTCACAGTTAAAAAGCTGTCAAAAATTGACTGATTACTCAAAATGGCCGAACTTTTCACCATAAGTAACTGGCATGTGTAGTAACCTAACGCTAAAAAAACGAAAATCGGATATACGTAGCCCGCGGAAATTCAAATGTCGCAACAAATTTTGAACAGCCTTCATATGTACCTATCCAACGGTAGCATAATGCGTAGCATAGACAAACACATCCATAACAGATCGATCGCCGCACCGGAGGCAAGAGAAACTCGCGAACAGGCAAATCGAAGCCGGACAATTGTGCGGACGGAACATTCAGTTGGACGAAGAAAACCGTTTGCTCGCCATCCACTTCGACCGGACGCAAGGGCCAGCGACCCTTGAACTTTTCCGAGCCAACCCGGCAAACCCGAGGCACTCTGCTCTCCTGAGGCAGATTTGATCGGATTCGACCAAGAAACGCAACATAACGAGAGCCGGCCACCACACATAATGGCCGCGATCCCGGCCCCCTGGAGTATCGCGATCTGGTTTCTGCTGGTCTCCTTACACCGTCAGAGTTCTGGGCTTGTTACTCGGCTCCCTTATGAACTCTCGGCGTCTCGCGGGCACTTCGGTCGCAGAAACACAGCAAAAATCATTTGCTGTGAGGCCTACCTAATGGTACCCCTTGGAGCCGTCCAAAAACACAACCCGGAGCGACCTTCGTTAGCTTAAAAAGGTTCAAATTTACACCCCAAAAATGTGTGTGAGTAAAAATAAGGCACTTGTAACATAAAACAAACGATTTTCACACACAACTCGCTCAGCTGAGCGCTCCAGCAACCTGCAACAAAAGCTCGGTCCGCGGCTCGTTAGGCCGCACTCCGCCAATGTCAAGGCTAAATTCACGCGTCTGTATCACGTTAATGCGCCGTGCATTAGCACCAACATTCCCATCGTCATTCCGGGCGGGCCGTAACGAAAAGTTTCCCTCCAATCCACGGCGCGTTTGAACCGAAACCTTCCACGTGCTGGACGGCCCGGCGCGGCTCAGACATGCCGACGGCCGACTGTGAAGCATCAGAAAGTAAAAATTAAGGGAAAAAAACCTTAAGGATAAACACGGGGCCCAGCCCTGTCCGTGTCCGGCGTCGTGGGGGTGAGGCCCACCTCTCGGTTGCTCGGTTGGCTGCAGGTAA
Source organism: Anopheles cruzii (assembly GCF_943734635.1). Lineage (NCBI taxonomy): Eukaryota > Metazoa > Arthropoda > Insecta > Diptera > Culicidae > Anopheles > Anopheles cruzii. The sequence continues at coordinate 38,088,733 of NC_069145.1, forward strand.
TTGCGAAAGTAGCGACAGACAGCGGCACAAGCGCATACACAGACCGCCTCCGTCTAGACGGAGTGTGTTCGGGAAGTGTGTTTGCGCGCACCTTCGTGTTAATGGACCATTTTTTTTACTTTACTTTCCCACGTCGAGGCTTCCCGACAGACAGACGAGCCTCCGACGAAGGAGCAACGACACCCGCCGGAAGTCGGTATCATCGGAAATCTGTTTTACAAGCCACCAGCGCCGGTCGAAGGCCGGTCGAAGAAGCAGTCACTAGAACCCGAGGTCCGTCCCGCGGCCGATAGAACGGGAAATGGCTTTTTAAAATCAATTACACATCACGATCCCGCCGGTTTCCGGCCTCGGAGGAGAGTGCTCGGAACCCACTCCTTTTCGAAGATTGCTCTCTCTGTCTGTTTGTCTGTCTGGGGATGCTTCGGGATTGCCCCGTGATCCGTTGAATTCACGGCGCACTGACTTACCTCAGGATGTTGGGATGCGACAGTTTGTTGAGCAGCTGAACCTCGCGAAGCATGTTGGGTCGGTTGGCGCGCCGTTGATTCATCTTCAGCACCATTACGTCACCGGTCGTCCGATGTGTCACCTGTTGAATGGGGAAGCACCGAAAAAGAGGGAGGATTAGCGCAGAGCTCAAACCCAGTGCGGCCAGTAATTACGTTGAGGTCGGGCCCAACGGCCGACGAAACATTTGCCAACTCCCCCGGCGCCGCCAGGTGGGTAATTAGCGGGTTTCGTTTTTCGACGGTTGCAAACGGTAAACAGACACTGTACTGCGCACACGCTGGGGTGTGTGCAAATGTAGAGTGAAGTACGCAGAGATCGGCCCATTTGTTTGTCCCCGTTTTGATCCCAAGTATACAAAAATACCTCGCCCATTACGTCAAGAAGATGCAAACAACAACTCAGAAGATGGGGTTTAATATTTAAACATGAATTGTGGCAAATTACATCTCACACCAGTGACGCAAACACTGGAATGGACTCGATTTAAAGTAAGAGACACACACGCACAGTGCGGCTGGCAAGTTCCACGATCGAGCTACAACCAGATCTAAATGTCGCAAATGAGATTGTTTAAACAGATTGCTCTACCTGTCAATTCTGTCCTCATTATGCTTTCCTGGTAACACTGTTTTGTTTCAACATCATGCAAACGATTATAGATCGAAAAAGAAAAATATTTAATTTGCATCATACCTTTCAAGAGGTTGCAGCATGTCGACTTTGGTACCTGAATATAACGTTTTGCGGGCATCATTACTTTTCTGCTACCTGCTGAAGAAAACAGCTACAGAATCGCATCAAATGTTTGTCGAAGCTTACGGCGATCAGGCTTTTGGAAGATCGTAGTGCTTTGAGTGGTTTAAAATATTCAAACACGGCGATTCTGACTTAACAAGCACGGAAGACTCCAAAAAAATCGAGGACGCTGAACTATAATTACAACTTTTGGACGAAAATGACACGTAAACGCAGAAACAACTCGCGGATTGGCTGAAGGTGTCCCAATACGCCATTTCCCTACGTTTGAAGGTTCTGGGAAAGATCCAGAAGATTGAAAAATGAACTGAACGAAAGACAGCAGGAAAACCGAAAAACCAAATGTAAAATTCTGCTCGCCAGGTACAAAAGGAAGTCATTACTCCGACTTCGGATGGAAAGTGGATTCATTTGGAGAATCCTTAAAAAATAAAAATCATTGGTCGGTCCGGGAAAAGCATCAACTTTGACTGCAAAACCAGACCGATTCAGCAAAAACACAAAGCTGTGTGCCTGATGGGACCAGAAAGGTGTAATGTACCACAAGCTCCTAAGACCTGGTGCAACAGTGGATACAGATCGCTACTGACAGGAAATGATCAATTTGAACCATGTATTGCTCGAAAAACGACCACAATCGGCCAGAAGAGGTAAGATAACCCATCCTGTACAGTTCGCCCTAAATAAATACACGACGTAAGCTGCCAAATATATTGATGCCAAACCGAGTGATATTGGCCATTTCAACATCATTTCGTTGATCGGTCCCAGTGGGCAGAAAATACTCTAACCCAAGTCAGCCCAAGTCATCGTCGAGTTTTGGCCCTCATCTCGGAACCTGCTTGCTGCACTGTTTGTGGCAACAATTTGCAGCTGAGCCTAGCGGCAGTAAGTGCACCGGCGTGTTTACATTAATTAGCAAGCATTGTACAAAAAACAATTACGGAAATTCTGCCAGATAAGATAGCCACCCCCATCAGGCAGCGCTTCAGCAACGCCAAAGATCGCAAGCCGTTTGCGAGTCGCTGGAACCGTGCGCGGCAATTATTAGTCAACCGGAGTAGATCTCGCATGCAAATTGTTTCTTTTTAAAAGCCCCGCACCCACCCACCGCGAGGCCCCCCTGGGTGATCAACCTGGCTTGGAAGGTTGTTACAAGCAGAGCAATCCATCTGCCGGTCGGCGCGATCCGGTTGCACGATTCCGGCGGTGGCACCGAAGCGTCGCGCCATCGGAGAAACGGTTCCACCGGTGCCGGAGGGTGGTGTTGCTCCGGTTTTGGCCAACCACGGTTGGCGGGGCGCGCGCAATGCACGCAATTAAAACTCATTAGCACTGCGACAAATTAATTTATCGTCGTCCGGAGGAGCTTTGCGCCAAAAACGGAGGAAAGGTAAAGCACCTCGCCCAGCATGTGGGCCGTTTCTTCGGAAACGGTACCGCGCTGCGATAGTCGATCAGCAGTGGGACCTTCGATGTACCTAAATAAACCGCGGACCCTTCAGAGTAAGCAGAGACATCGCCGGGTCGAAATTGAGTGCCAGGCCTCTGCACATCCACGTCGGAGAGAAAGTTCCATGACGATGAGCCGCGTGACGCGATCTCCGAGCCGAGTGCTCCACCGAGAGATGTCGCTCCAGTTGGCGCCCAGTTTCGAAGCTAGCGTGTTAAACGATGACACGCCGCGTACCGGATCCACCTTCGCGGCGCGCGATAAGAAAGTGCACCGCCATAAATTCTTCGATTTGGGACACACGGTCGCCACGGTGTAGGTGGGCGCTGAAAGTCCACAGCCGCCACGATCGGAGTGCTGCTACTAATTGGCTGCCGACTAGCCCAAAAGCGTCCCCCCCCCCGGTGGAGAGGATGGATGGATGAGCCCTCTTTGCATGAAGGGCGGCTGGCGAATCTAAATCGTCGGTTTAAATGCGCTCCGTTGCACCTTCGCTTCACCAGCAGCAGCAGCAGCGCGGCTTATGGACAGCCTTGGCCAATTGTAGATCAATCTTGGTGCTCTGCGCTCCAAGTCGGTGTCGCATAAATAATTGAGATTTAACTAAAGTTTTGTAGCTCACCGCGGCACGCAGTCCGGAAAAGCGAAAACGTTTCTTCGTTTCACGCGAGATCGCGGCCGCGTCATCATGTGAGGCGAAGTGAGATCGTGGCCGCGGCAGCGGCTTTTAAAAAGAAAGCTTTTCTCCGACGCGCACCACAGACCGGCCCGATGGTCGGTCGGGAGGATGGTTGATGATGATGACGCTCTGCTGATGGCACGTGGCGCTGGCGGGTGGTGGGCGCATAAATTATGCGCCACCCAACTTGCCGGCCGAAGATGAGAAGAAAGCGCGTCCTGCGGAGGTCTGGGCCCGCCCCGGCCGTTACTACACATTTGTGAGGTGTGGCGGCGCAATATGCGTCCGTCCCAAGTCCGTCTCGTTTCGGGAAGCGCCGATTAGGCGAGAGTTGCCGATAGTAGCTGACCTGGACCTCGTAGTGTACTAGGCTGTTCAATAAGTTCGTAGCCTCGATAAGAAGGACACATTTTTATGGTTTGAAACACACTTTATTATTCAGTATGGCCTTCCTGAACATCAATACACTTGTTCCGAGGAGACTCCAATTTATAAATTCAATCTCTGAAGTGAGAAACTGGAAGGGCATCAAAATACGTTTCCGCAGCTGTTATGACGTCATCATTTGATGAAAAACGCTTTTCACGCATGATTTTGTGGGTCTAAAAACAGATGGAAGTCACTAGGGACCAAATCTGGTGGATACGCGTGGATACTCCAACAATTCAAACTTTAATTCATGGATTTTTGCCATTTTCAAATTGCTCTTGTCTTCGGGTGCATTGTTCCATTTTTAGTAAATGCGGCACCAATTTTGCACAGAGCTTTCTAAAACCCTATACTTCAGTCAAAATATTGGTTATACTGCTCAATGAAATGACTAGGCCTTATACTAAATCTGTTTCAGTGATTCGACGATTGTACAATACAATATCCGTTTTTGACGTTTTTGACATGGATCGTCTTGAAGGCTAGTACGACCACGTTTAATCTCAGAAACCCCTCTTTTAATGTATTAATTAAAGGGGCAGAGTCCTTATACACTTTCAACATTCGATCATAATTTTCCTATGCTTTTAAACCTTTCCAAAATAAATATTCAATTAATGCACGATACTTGATTTTTTCCATTGTAAAAAAGCGACCGTTTGGAATGGAACTTCAAATACGTTCATATGATGAGTGTACCAATAAAACCAAAAAAAATCAGGCTCGTAGCAGCGCCCTCTATTATCGAAGCTACGAACTTATTGAACACACTAGTAACTGCTTCAATTCACTGTCGAGCTCCATAACACCTAGACGGTAAGATTTTGCCGGCAATTCACGGCTCATCTCCGAGGGTGTGACTCAGGAAAATGGCCGCCCTGCCACCCTGCCGCGCGCGTGTATAATTAAATAACCTAACCTCAATCCAGGCACCACACTCGCGCTGCTGCTAATCGGGGCCGGGTAGATCATTTACGCTCCATTACCGAGTGACAACCCGGGGGCCGAGCCGGGCAGCAGCTGGTCGTTGTCGTCGGCGGCAGCGGTAAACAACAATTTCCGCAAATCGGTAACTCTCGTGCAAAAAGAAAACCTCGGCACCGGCACGGGAAAACCGGATAGAAACCTGATCCGTGGCGGTCGGTGCGGCCAATCAATCAACGGCCATCAGTCGGCCCGCTCCCCGGGGAACTTGGCGTGTCGCGTGTCGGTGGGTTTCCGCAGCTTTCCGCGGCATCGGTCGGTCCCAATTTCCGCCCGAAACGCTAATCGACTTCCGACGCACGGACGGACGGATACGCGCCGCGCAAGACACGTGGAGGAAAAGCGGCATCGGCGACCTCAAACGGCCATGATTTATTTTCCCTAGGTGATGAGGGGGGAGAGTGGGGTAAGGAGGGGAATGTGGTCCCTAGGCCGGTGCGCAGGGACAACGCCCTCTCCGGTGCGAGAGAATCGATTAATTATTGTCTAAAATTAAATTAACGCCCAAAGTAAAAGCCGAGCGAGAGGAAAGCCGTTCCCTCCGCACCCCGCACCATCCCTGTTGCTGGTTGCGAAACAATAGATAACACTTTCGAATGACTAGAGCCTCGCGGGCCGTGCCCGCCCGGCCCGGGTACAATTGATCGCCGGTCACGATAATCGCCACGACGCATCTCTCGCACGCCCGAAGCGTGACGTGCGCACGATCACTCGGTTATGTGTGTGTGCGCATCATGAACAATCCGAATCGCACCGATCGAGGCCCAAAATTCAGCATAAACACGCATGCGATCCCGCGCGCGCGATATGCGGCAGGGGAAAGTCACGGGCGCCCACCGAAAGGGTGGCCCGACACCCGGGGGACTGACTTTCGATTTTGGGCGCGATTTTGTCAACCGAGGGCCGGAGCCACCGCCGGAGCCACGGGCAGGTGAATGCTGCCGCACTCTCACCCGGCAATTTCGCGAACCACCGGTCGCCGCCGCCGCCGCGGTAGTTCCTTCCGTTCCGGTTGACACTTCCGGGTAAGTGCGCTGGCTGGCGGGCGCGCGTGCCGAAAGTGAAACGACTCGGAAGGAAGTGTTCCAAGCGGCTAATTGGCCGGCAAACGAAAGAATTGGCAAGCGAATTTCGGGGCGACCATTCACCAGCCGGCGGCGGCATCCTTGCAATGGCGGCGTGTCACGCCAAACGAGAAAGGTCGGCCTTACGTCGCGTGCCGCGTGCCGCGCGGCAGCGTCGACGTCGAGTCGCACTCCGGGACGATGTGAAACCATGCTAATGATTCGCGATCCGTGGCCACGATGCAATCAGCTAATCATAAATCGTTGGGCGCGCTGCAGTTTGATCTTTCTCAGCCTGATAAGTGGCGCGATTCATTCGCGACTTCGGTTCGGTTCTCCCACCGCCCCGAGGTCCGGCGTGCGAGCTGGCTAATTAATTCGATCGATTGCGCAAAAGTGCGGCATTGAAACAAAACTATTGTGCCAGTGGCCGTGCGCACACACACACACGCCTGCACGTGCGCACTCTTGGGAAACTGCTAATCACTTTCTAGTGAGGTGCTGGGTCGATGATGGATGCTCGCTGCCTGATAGGGCGGCATCAGTCTACGCAGTCTACGATGAAACTACCGAATGGCAGACTCAATTTGTTTATCCGGTTGTGGAAAGTGCAGGAAAACGTCACTACCTCCGCCGGCTTTCCGATTCAGCATTCGAAACCCAAACCAAATCAATGATAAATTAACTCATGCTACTTTGTTTCACTGGCCACTAGTCAGCGAAACAACGTTTTTCACTTAAACATCAAAACATTCAGTTGAAAAATATTCTTGTTCAATTGCTTTTATATTGAACGATAGTTTAAGGTTCCAGGCGCAAAACTGCGACGATTAAATGACATCTCCATTTGACATATCGTGTGCGTGTGTACTAGTACCGATATTAGCGTCCATAGAAGCATTTAAGCAGTGCGAAGTTAATTTTGGCGTTTTAGACATCAATTAATTCACAGAATATTATTTTGCTTCTCGTTTCAGGACATTGTTTCGTTAGGAATATGGCAAAAACGCTTGTCAAAAGCTGGTCAGCAGTCAGCAAAAAGATGAAGGATTATCAAAATAAATGTCGTGCTAAGCTGATGGACGTAAGAAATCGACACCAAACCAAATTGATGAACATATAGTCAATATCTCAACTACTAATCCTCTTCTACCTTCCAAAACAATTTAACAAAAACTTCAATCAAATGTCCCTTCTGTCTATATCAATCAACGTAGTCTATTTGATCCGAGACAAATCTGAATTTGGTTTCGAAAAATGTACGCACCCCTGAAAGCCAATTCTCAAAAAACGGATGATATTTCACCATCGGAATGCTTTGAAATCTCCCTTATTTTGGGTAAAAGAATAAATTTAAAAGACATTATGCTATAAGGATGCATTTTCGGCTTAAAATTGGCAAGTTACCTTCCTAGGTTTACCATGAAGAAAGAAAGAACTATTCATAAAGGAAAAAGTCTTATTGGTCCTCATTGGCAGTACCTTTGATGATGAAGATATTAACGTTCGAGTGAGTGCACTCCCAACCATTGGGAATATGTAGACATTGATGAACCTTGGAGTAACCGAGAAGACTACACGTAATTTGACAAAATTAGCACAATTAATCAAAACAACCTGGTCCACAGTAATACCTGAGGACTGTAGAAAGTACCGTGCGACGAAAGCACGCGCAACTGTAATTTTGTTTTGCATCGGAATAAATTAGGTAGTTCTTAAGTGGATCCCAAAAAACATCAAAAATATTATGTACACGGCCTAATCAATGCTTTTTTATTGGTTTATGACTGAATAAAGTTAATTTTCCATCCTCAAATTTGTATAAAATCTTTTGTTTTGTTTAAATAAACTTCTTTTGCTAGGCAGTTTCAAGTCTCCATTAAGTTTTCAAGAAAAAACAGATTAAAAATCAACGCTTTGCTGCATCCAACTTTTGTAACACTTTCACAAAAGCGCATCCTATCTAATTTTGGTAGACACTTATCAATTCGAAAGTTAACCTCATCTTAGAAACATTCCACCCCAAACGGGGCTCTTCACAAAACGTCATCTGCACGCGTCACATGCGGTGATCAGATAACAGGCACTATCAAGCAATTAACCGTTCGAAATGTAATAATTCAATTAGGCACCCGATTACAAATGGCCGCGTTTTCAGCCCGCAAACCCAAATCACTGCGCAGTGGGTGGGTCCCTCTGTTGCACCAGCGTTTTGTTTGCTTCGCCTGCTTGCCGATTAGATCGCAAGTGCCGCCCGACCACCACCGATTAAGTAATAGCAAAGGGTATCAAATGGTTCACGGCGGCCATATATCGCCCGCCACAGGAAAGCCACAAACAAGGTATCAGCCTTCCCCTGTGTCACCCATGCTGACTGCCGAGGGAGCGAGAGGGAGAGCACCACGAGCCTTCTCGTTTTCAGGATCCGGGACACGGGCTCGGGTGGTTATGCAACGCCAACGCGACCAGCTCATCAGCGCGCGGCTCCGGTAACAACCGAGTTGTACAGTTGTCGCCTCTGGCCCCGGGCTTTATAACGGCAAATTAACTGTCGATGGACGGCCGACACACAATTGGCCGGGCCGGGCTCCAATCCGGGTCATGAGTGCAGCCACGGGCAGCCGCGTTGGCAGCACCGTCAGTGTCAGTGTGTAGATTCGACGCGTAACAGAGACGCTGCACCGTGCCGGAATGCAGAGGCGCATCTCGATTGATCTCCGCCTCGTTGATGACTTGCGACGGTTGCGATGGTTGACAGTCGGTCAAGTGCGCGCGCCGACGATGCACTTTATGCATTTTTTATTTATCAGCCAGCCGGTGCGCAATCTTCGTGGCAGTCAATCCGACCGTGGCGGGCGCCATACGCACATCAGACGCCACCGACAACATCGAGCGGTGGCGCCTTCGGTCCAGAGACGCAAAAAAAACTCGCGGCTGGATCACTCGCGACGGAGTGTTACGTAAGTGAACCCCTGAACTCAATCCACACCACACCACGAGTTGAATCAACATCCTACTGCGGTTTTCCGATCTCACGGCAGTAGAAGAAAATCGATCCCCGAGTCAGTACATTGCTGACGATAATGGTCTTGCGTGCTCATCGCGCTTCCGCCCAAAAGTGCGCGTCGGACGCGAGGAGTAAATATAGAACCTCGAGATCGCGGTGGCACCGCTCGCTCCGGCCCGCACCATCGTTTCCATCCGGTCGCCGGAGTGGCCACATCGAAGGAATCCGGCGAATCCCATAAAACATCTCAACGAGCGACCCGACTCGGAACAGTGCGGCCAGAAAGTTTCGAGATCGAACATCCATTTGACAGATGCGATTTGGAGAGCGATGTCATTGGCGCACCTAAGTCACATGGTATCGATCCAAACGGATTTGGTGATTGATTGATTGATACGGAACATACGGGTAAAGTCGAGGGTTTTTCTCGCTATTGTATGGATTGGCATTCGGTCACAGCACCTTATGCGATGCACTTCTAGGTTATTCTAGGTAGGTTATGTTCACAAGACCTCAAGCTTCAAATGAAGTACCAGACGGACGTTGGCACTCGTTACTGATAAGGAATGTCGATGCTTTAGACGACAATCCGATTGCGATGACAGGATTTTCCAGGGTTATCAGCGTTACAAGTAGGTTGTACACACGCTGGGTTTTTCATTGCGACAATTTAGATTGTTACATTTTAGGTTCGACATTGCCACCTGTCCGAATGCGCTTATTTATCAGGGTTAAAATCAAGGGTGTGATTAAATATCCCTCCATCACTCATGGGCAGGGATAATTAGTTTCGTATTTTATAAACAGTACAGGGTTCGCTTGTGTAATAGGTGGTCCGAAAATTCGAAGTGGTCTCTAGCTAATGACATAACGGAGATGAGAGCTGAATTATCAATTAACGGCATTTATACCCTAAATAAATCTTGTTCATTTGTCAAAATCGGCTGAGAAGTGGAGGAGTTTTATAACATTTAAATAGTATGTGTCATGATGAAACACCCTGTACTACTCACATACGCATCTTAGACATGGACCAGGGGACAAAACCGACGGAACTCCCATAGCCACGTTAAGGAGCATGTTAGGATCTAAGTTAAGGAGCATGTTAGGATCTGATGTACGATGACCATCGAACGAATGGCCGAACATCGTCGAGTAGAAATCACATCAGGTCCTGCCTTAATCTACGCAAATTAGTTTCCCGGATGCAGCTTCGATCTTACTTCGTTCTTGCCGCACTGTGTCTGCCCAAAAGTGGCGTCCAAAAGTTTGGACTGTGTGTGGAGCGCGTGGGAGTTTCGGGAGTGTTTCTCTGTTTCGTTTTGTTAGTTTTCCGGGGTTTTTCCACCCGGGTGCTACACATTTATATATTTATGAGCGCCACTTTCATGGGGCCCGTTCCAGTGCGTTAACCGTGGAATCCATTTTCGGGGACCTGACGGCGAACGTCCCCAAAATGCCCCGGATTGGCGAAAATACCTTCACCCACCGACCCTCAATCCCTTGGCCACCTCGGGGGCGGGAAAGTATCACGAGTCCCGCGGTGCGTGCGATGCTAGAGAGTAGTAGTGGGTCACTGTGTCGATGGCGGATGTTGCATTTTCTTCCACTCTCACCCATACAGCGGCCCACACTCGACCGCGCACACACCGCACTTTCTCCCTCGGACACACACACACACGGCCAACGAAGGAATGTGGGAAGAATGTCGACAGACGCCGGAGGGCCGAGGACCAGCGCGGGACGCCGTGGAAAACCAGCCCCGGGACTAAAAGCGGAAAAAGCGGCCGCCGTTGCGTAAGTTTATGCAACGGGAGCGGAATCGGTTTCCCCCGATGCCGGTGGCGCCCGTTGGGAACTATTTTGGGGGACTTCCCAGGCGGCCGCCGCGGTGCTCTAGTTTTCCACCGAAACGAAACGGTCCGAGAGTCGTGGCCACTCAGACAGTGGTTGTCGCAGCAGCAGCTGCTTCGTATTGACACCATTTTTCGGCATAAGCGTTGCCGCTGGACAAAGTGGCCGTCACGGGAAAACGAATCGAATCATCAACCGCCGTGCCACATGTAACGGTTCCGGCAGTAGGAGCGAAGCCCGCGGACAAGATGTCACAACCAGCGAGAGAGAGAGAGAGAGAAAGAGAGAGAGAGAGAGGGAGGGCAAAAGAGAGACCTAATTACCATGGGCATCGATACGGTAAAGTACGGCGCACGAAAAAGCCCACAACTCGGCCGATTGAGTTGTGGGCTTTTTCTTGGCTCAGTCCTCAATTGCTTGCGCTGCAATCTTCGCGCCTTCGATTAAGACTTCCACGCTCTCGGGGGCTCGTGGCCGAGATGGAGGTCGGCGGAGAAAGAAAACAGCGTAAATAAATACGCTCTTCAAATGCCGAAAGGCAGCATAAATAACTTTGTGGGACACGCCACGCCGATGACGCCGATGACCACCATCGGGGACCACCACCGATCGGTTGATCAACAGTGCCCCGTCGATGCATTCACCGGTCCACCACCCCTCGACGACCCCATCGTAGGTCTGGCACGTTTCAAGCGGCCGCCGGCAAGTGAAGCCGACCATTAGCCGACCGCGTACGGCCGAAAATCTGGCAGCTCGGGCAGGTACGGTGCGGTACCGGTCCCAACTTTCTTCCCGACCTCCCGGCGAGATCTCTTGTCACGCCAATTTCGCGGGAACCGACCGGGACTGGGAGCCAGTGGAGTCTCCATTTTTGGGCGGCAATCCATTGGGGGACCTAAATGCGCGCGCGCGTCGTGTTTAAAATGTGCGCTTCACGACTCGAACTCGGTGAGGTTATTTTTAATCCCCAGCGGCACACCGGTGCACCGTCGCGTGCAGCACGATCGGCTTGAGTCGAAAAAAAAATGGGGAAAATAAATAAGTATCGGCGCTCGGCCGAGCTTGGTTTGATCGAAACCGCCTCCGAGGGAGCTCCGAGAGGATCGCTGCGGCATCTAATGGCACTTTGTTCTAGCGGAACTACCGCCACCGGGTACCGGGATGATGATGATGATGATGATGATGCTGCTTTATGAAGCTGCAACATTTACCCGCCCCTCGCTGTGGCTGAGGAAGCGAACCAATATGGCACCAAATCAGAGGATCACCACCAGCGATCGGTTGATCATCGTCGGGGTGGACGGGTCTATTGACCCCACATCCGCAGGGCAGCTGCCCTCGGGGAGAGCCCGCCCCATTATGGAGCGAAAAGTCACGAACATTACAACGAAGACAGTTTTCAAGATGTCGCCCGGATATCGTATGGTATTGACACGAAACGAGCGGTGTACCTATTTAGTTAACGATGCTGATTACTGGGCTGTTCAATAAGTTCGCAGCCTCCATAACAGTGGGCGCTGCTATGAGCCTAAGGTTGTTTTGTTATATTGGTGCAGTGTCTTAATTTTTATTTTTGGAAGGTTTAAAACCAAAGGAAATTTATGAACGTTGAATGTTTACGATATTGAAAGTATATAAGGACTCTTCGCTTTCAATTAGTACATTAAAAGGGAGGTTTCTGAATTAGAACATGGCCGTACAAGTCTTGAATACGATCCACGTCAAGACCGTCTAAAAACCGCAACAAAAATGGGCAAAATGGGTGCCGCATTCGCTAACAATGGAACAAAACGCATTCGAATGCAAGTTTCTCGGTGCCATTTTGAGCTTTTTCGAAAAGATAAAGTGGATTCTGTGCTTCGATTCATCACTATGGATGTGACTTGAATCTATCACCATGATCTTGAATAAAAATAAGAGGGTAAAAATTCGTCTGAATCGGGCAAAATGTGTTAGCATCCAGAAATCGCCCTAAAAGGTGTTAGCATTAGTTTTTTGGAATGCTGATGCAATTTTGCTAGCGGATTACTTGCAAATTAGTAAAACAATAAATTTCGAATATTGTTGTAACTTGCTGAAAGTGAAAATTCGTGAAAAAAGACCTGGTCTGAAGAAAAAAACAACCTCTTTCATCAGGGCAATGCATCCTGTCAAAAGAGCATTTTAAAAATGGCAAAAATCCATGAACTAAAGTTCGATTTGTTGGAGTATCCACTGAGATTTGTTGGAGTATGGAGTTGGAGTATTGATGTTCAGGAAGGCCATACTGAATAATAAAGTGTATTTCAAACCATAAAAATGTGTTTTTTATCGAGGTTCGAACTTATTGAATAGCCTAGTATGGGGCTGGCAACATTAGAAAGGGGAGTTTTCCACCCGGGGCCGCCACAGTCAGGTATTAATGATACAAAATCGCACCGCGCCGATTGCGCGAGTTACTTATCTCTCGTATCCACAAAGTACTTTGACCTCCTAGAGAGCGCCCTGGATGTTGCAATCTGCCAATCCACTGTGCGCTGTAGGCTTTCCACCCTCCCCCTAGGAGCCCTAATATGATTGATTGGTTCGACTTTCGAAGCATACACATTTGTGTTTTTCTGCACAAACGAGCATTAAATTATCGTTTGATTGCTATAATCACAACCGCAGCGCCCGCGTTGCCCCGTGCGGCCCCTCGAACGCAAATCAAACACGAATTAACATTCCACCATCCACCCGTTACGTCGGCTTGGCTTGCCGCCTTGGCTCCGGCTGGGTGGTATGTGTCACACAGTCCTCCGCCAAGGCCCAGATCGCCCGGCGTAGATCGATTGCGTAGACGACGAGCAACGGGGCCCGCGTCAGGTGAGCTGCACACTGCATCGCCTCGGCGGCAACGGCCTTCACTCGGGTGCCTATTATCGGAACGAAACGGGTTCCTCTAAGGTTTCCCTTACAGCAGCAACAGCATCATCATCATCACCAGCAGCAGCAGCGTGTCGGGGCGCTGGGTGGCACACATTACCCACCAAGAAGTAACACGACCCCAAACGGCCTTCTCTCGCTCTGGCACCCGGTGGCGAATTCTGAAACCTTGCTCCTCGCTCGGGCAGGCTTTCCAACGCTCGCTGACTCGTCTGACGACGTTGTCTGCCGGGTGGGGTGTGGTGTGGAAAAGCAGCGCGGGACGGAACACGCATGAGCGACAACGATTATGGTGTTTCATGATTTTCAATTTCATAATCGCTCGGCGATGTCTACGACGCGTCGTGTTCACGCCCGTTCTTGAAGTTCGCCGGAACTTCAGACAGCCCCACGGACAGCGAAGTAACTACTGGACGAGGGGGTTACTGGACCTTGGGCGCGGGCGCTCCTCGGCATTGCGTCGTTTGCGTTTGGACTTGACGCTCGACGGTTCCCACGCTCCGGGCAGGGGTGCTCTCGTTTTTAAGTGACATTTGGTGTGGAAGAAGTTAATGTCGATTCAATTGACAGTAAACGAATGCAACTCCCCCCGGTCGTCCGGTCGCCTTGTGGGGTTGCGCTTTCCGACAGTGCTGCTGAACCACCATCACCACCATATTCGGTTGCCAGGGCTCTGGGGGAGACCTCAACGGGCACGGACTCATGTTTCGCATGAATGAATATTATTCCATTAAAGCACCGCCGCTGCCGCCGCGACAACGGCAATCACATTAACAGAGGGCCGGCGGACCTTGAATGGGGTCCGCCGGACCAGCCGCAGCCCTGGACCGCGCATGATTCAGCCCGATTTTCAAGCCGGGGATCTACGGCGGTTGATGAAACCGAAAACACGGTGAACCACGAACTGGTGAACGGTACATTCGGCGATCGATAATCGGGACAGCTTTGTCGGACTCTGCGTGATTGATCAACCCCGGGGTCCGGTTCCTGCTGGTGATGAAATTTGGCGATGCCTGACGTTGCGTTTACCTTAGACCATATGGGCGATGTTTGATGTCCCCAAGCATTCCGATTCAGATTGATGCAAATCTGGAGCTACATTCTTCTGTTTTTGATCGAGATACAGGGTGATTACACCGACAAACATGTCTTTTTCTCAAACAACATCTCAACTTTCCTCAGGCTCATCGGTATCTGAGGACAGCTCCCATGCAAAAGACGTCAGTTCGAACAGTGACAATGCATCAATTTGAGTGCTAAACTAGAAGTTGATAGAAGATCTCTGCCCGTTCTAATGGTCTATCGCTTCATAATCTGTTATTTTTTTCAATACAAAGATCCAACCACACAAAGAAACGATAAACCAATAGACGTTTATTTTTCCTACGATGGTATGGCTAAGTCGATGCCTGCTTCATGTTTAGCGCGTGACTCAAAGCAGGCGATGATTAACATTCCAGTCGCCAATAAGGTGTTATGTTATTGGGCGTTTCTAAAAGTCGTCGATGATGATAAGATTGTGATAAGATAGGTTTTCCCAACAAAGGTAATTGGTTTGCTATTTGGCATCATTGACATTTGAGTAATGTTTAAGAACATAAACACTTTAGCAACAATTTTTTTTCAACTAAACCTGGCCTTCAACGCCGCCGTCACTGTTTGGGTCGGGCCAGTCAATGAGCGATTCATTAAAAAACAAGCATAGCTTCCGAAACGGATGAATCAGATTTCCTGCTGTGTCAAGGGCAGTGTCACCGGGTGGCGCAGCAGCAACGCCACCGACCTGCGCATATTACGCTTCACGAGCGGCAAATTGATCTCGCACATCACCGGAGCACCACGGAGCTACGCCGGCTGTGGCCTGCCTCTCGTCATCGTCCCGCGTCGACGCCGCACGTTACCGCAGCGCCAATCGCTACATCCGGAAAATTGGCAAGGACCGTTACTCGGTCAGCTGCGCGCCACGCGGCAAGCACGTATCGACAGCGCGGCCGTTGCTATGCTCACCGCACCGCCTCCACATCACCCAACCTCTCCTCCCGGGCCCGGAGTGAAGCGACGCACCCGCTGGAAAGTTGCGGAAAATGTAGAGCGAAAAAATAGCCGCCACCGCTGCCACCGCCACCACCGAGTCGGCCCTATATTGAAGTGGCCGATGATACGCAACTCTCCATAAGTGCACTTGGCGCGGCGTTGTTGTTGGCTGTGTTGTAGCCTCCGAACCTCCTCATCCTCCGGGGGTTCGGGTTCTTATTTATGATTATTTTTTAGCATCCACTCCGCCGACCAAGCGCCCGCCGACGAGGATCATCATAAAAGCATGGCGAGCATGAGATGAGCCGCTCGGGAGGAGCCGCCGATCCGGACAGCATGTGCTGGCCGCCGTCGTCCGCGGGCTCGGAAATAATGTGCAACCTCAGCAAACTCTCTCCGCCGGAGGTGGGCACCCCACCGGCCGGGCAGAAGCGGGACGAGTGGTGACGACAGCGCGACGGGCCGGGCCGGGGAGCAAAAGCGATGAAATAATAAAAGGAACGAACGAACGGGTTTCGCCTCCGGAAACTGGAGCGATGCTTATGGAACTCTCTGGGTGCATCGGGCAGGAATCGCGGGTCGGGCTCTACGTGAAGCTCACCGTCGACGCGCTGATGAAAGTCGTCGGCTTGAGAAAACTTCGACCCGAAAAACAGAGCAGACCACCGGTTTAATTAGCTCGATTGCAACGGATCAATATTTGCACGAATCGAGTTCAGCGCGCGCCTCCCTTGTTGTAGCTCGACACAGAATGAGCTGAACACCGCACGGCACTGCGTAAGTGACCGCAAATGAATGAAAACAAACAATCACTTAAGGCGTTGGAGTCGTTGGGTCCTTCCCCGGCAATGGAAGGTTTATTGTTTCAGCGCGACCGAGCGACTGTAGAAAGTGAACTCCTCCATCGGCTCCAAAGCCGTACAGTGCGCGCGTCGCGACGGTAAACCTTGTGCCACAAATGGCAAATATTTACTTCGCCCCAGACTAGAGCACCGCGGCGGGTGTCTGGTGTGCTGTGGTGTCCCACATCGGCTGCCAAAACACGGAACGCCGTCCCGAAGCTCATTAACGGCGTCTAGCGAGGAACGTCATAAAACGTACGACCTGGAGAGGCGATACTTGAGAATGCAACGCCAACGAAGTCCTTTTCCTGTGCTTCTACTATCGAATTTTCTAATGGAACTCACTAACAAATCAAAGAAAGCCTCGAAAGAAAGCGACACAAATTTGACAGGCCCCAAACAGAGAGTGCGCCAAATAAACAAATGCTCGTGCCACAATGAAGTGGTTGCGTTAAAGGCGCAAACAACAGCCACAAACAATAATCGTAAAACAAACCCTTAAACCGCAAAAAAGGACTAATTAGGAACGGCGGCGGCGGGTCAGTTACATAAATGCGTGGCACCGCCACGGGCGGCACACATTGTTCGGAATGCATTTTTCCCATTTTTCGCACCCGCACCCCGTTCCATTCGGGGCCCATTTCGCCGGGTGCTAGTGCCGTAACACATTACGGAACCCTTTCCACCCTTTCGAACGGGGAAATTGATCGAGGAATTCGAACTCCAATTCCTGGCCGCCTGACGTGGTCGCGTTTTCCTTCGCTGCTTTGCGTTTCGGTTTCGTGCGTTTTTCTCGTTAGGCCGCCTTTCGCGCCCAAAAAACCGATTGCGGCATGGCGACCCAAAACGCTCCACAAAATGAAGTCACCGCCACAAACGGTGGACAACACTCTACTTCGCACCGACGCCGCCGCCAACGTAACACCGTTCGGCGGCCCACCAAAAACCCCCGATTATGACAACCCATTATCGCCGCCGAATCGTTTTGGTGGCTTTTTTGGTTTTTTTTTCTCGTTGCTTCTTTGACTTCAATTTTCCACTTTAAGTTTTCACCTTTCTCTGGGCTCGGGGCAAACGGAAAAACGCGTTTGGGCACACTGAACCAAAATCCGATCCATTGCGGTCCGGTTCATCCGGCGGGGCACTCCGGCAACTCTCCGTGGGGGAAATGTTGCTAAAAATTAAGCATTCACCAAACACTCGGCGGCGGTGGAAACGGTGCGGACTCTCCCCGGCGGGAAGGGAACGGAATTTGGCGATTAGCTGGCCATTCGGCGGGGCCGGCACCACAACAGCCGGTGGCACAGCACAGCAATCGGTCGGATATTGTTTTCCGGGCCTCCCGCCGGCCGGCCGACCGACCGACCGGTTTTGCATAACACCGGGAACCGGGCTGGGTTCTCTTTCTCTCTCTTCCACCGGGTGCCACGGTTTTCGCGCGACGGATTAATGACTTCATCGGGGTCCCCCTCCTTTTTGGCCGGGCCAGCATAATCGCACCGATGAGAAGTGGCCAGTTTCAGCACAAACATAAATTGGCACTACACGGCGACGGAACCCACCCGGTGGGGGATGGTCCCGGCCCATCATAACACAATAAAGAAAGTAATAAGTTTACTCGCTCACTTCGCCCGGATGGCTTCATCGGCAGCAAGTGGTGGCCATTTTTTGCTGCTGCTTTTTCTGTGTGTGTGTGTCTGGGTAACACCAGCATCAACTCGGCGCGGATGATTAATTGACGACCGAATGGCCGGACGAGTGGCGATCAGATCCCAGACAGAGGAGGTGGCCCCAAAAGTGTTTAGTGGTGGCTGGCTACTATAACCAGTTACATGACGCCTCGGCCACGGCCCCGGCGTGTGATGAGCCGATTTGGGTGGATTAGGCCCACTCGATAGAAGCCCTACGCGTGTGACGAGGCGAGCAATCATTACGATAGCCGACGCGTTATGTCATCCGGTGTTGGATTGGCTCGGTGGCCAGCGGATCCCTGTCACAGCATGCTGCAGGATTTGGTTTGCTGCATCTTCGACACCCTGTTATCGGGACGGTTCGGATGGGCCATTTTCTCTCTGTTGCACCTTTTTGGCTCCATTCCTAGCAGTAGTCCTCGGCGCCTTGACTCATCGTGATTAAGACACGGTGCGGTGCGTCAGTGTCAGCGACGTTGGCAACACTTCAAAAGGCCCAACACGCTTGCATGGTATTAAACTTGGTCCAATATTTCAACCGCCCAGTTGCGGGCGGCACTTGACAAGTGATGCTCATTTCTTCGTTCCGAGATGTCGCGCGCGATCCAACATTCCTCGGCCGCGGCAGGCAACAACAGATGAGCCGAGATTTCGGGCCACATTCTTGACTCCTCTCCAAAGCCATAATTTCGCCGTCGTTCGCTGAAAGAGCACCTTCGCGGGAGACATTAATTCTTCCTATTAGTTGCGGCAAGAGGTAGCTAAAAATGGTACAAACCGTCGGGCCGTCGTTGTGGCAATTAATTCCACTCATCCACGGTGGCAAATGTCATATGAGCGCGGCGCGCCTGATGATGGGGCAATCGGAGCAGGCGCACCAGACGATGGGCCACCTAGGGCAATGTACCCCGACCCTGGTCAGGGTGGACCGGGTCAGGAGCAGCTCACTTCCTCGTCAGGCACGTCCGTACCGGATGGGAGTCGATCGTCGCACCAAGACTCGTCTTCGATCGGTTGTGCAATCGGATCGGACCGGGCCGCCAATAACTCGGCACGCCAACCGGCAGATGCCCCCATTCTGTCCACGCTAAACCGCGACCATTTTCCCCAAAAATCCACCGGCTCGTGACGGTGCACGAAGCGCACGGAAAGAAGAAAGTGGTGACCAAACAGCGCGCGCCAGGTGAATGGCGTACGCTGCATCGCTGCACGTTCATTGAAGCGCATCGGGGCCGTCGCCGGCCAGTGCGCGCGGTGGTCCACCTAATCCCGTGTGGTCCAAGTGGCCGCCAGCCGCAGCCGTACAGCACCTTATTAAACACAAGTTGATTACAGGAGTCGAGTCCTTACGCTTCTTCCGTGGTCCGAGGTCTAGACTTCCTCAAACAACACCAATCGCCGGCCGGGGTTCTGGGGGTTCCTGGAAGGGTGCTCTACGTCGGTGGCTTCTTCGGCGTTACGTAAGACCCCTCCTCGAGAAGCCCACCAGCGTTGAGTGTTTTGCTTTCCATTTTTTGTTTCTCTCACGACGCGAGCCGCCTTTCCGTATTGCCGCGTGTCGTGTCGTTGCTGTGTTTTTCCGGCCCAAAAAACTCCG
This sequence comes from Anopheles cruzii, assembly GCF_943734635.1. Classification (NCBI taxonomy): domain Eukaryota; kingdom Metazoa; phylum Arthropoda; class Insecta; order Diptera; family Culicidae; genus Anopheles; species Anopheles cruzii. Next base: position 38,108,540 of record NC_069145.1, read on the forward strand.
GAGCCGGGCCGGACCGGGTGCCTTAAGAGGTGCCCATCGTAAGCGTTTCTAGGCATTTTCAACAGCCACCCAAAAGTCCCGACCCGGCAGCCCGGTTTCAAGAGTTCTCTATGTGGCTCTGGCTAATAAATATGCCTACTTCCCCCGCTTTCGTCCACGGCCACTCGTCGAGGGGAGGTTTGTGGGCAGGCCCCGGGTTTCCTCGACGGCCTCCGTATTTCGGTGGGAAAATTGTCTTACGCCGTCCGATCGTCCGACGATTTTGACTCACCTAAAAAAAAGAAAAGATGAACAGTAAACAGTCAGTTAAAAAGGCATAGAGGCAGAGGGACACAGAGAGCGAAGAGAGAGCGAGAGAGACACATCATATTTAACAGATGTTAAAACGGCAACTAAACTGTAGCAGTAAATGTTATTTTGTGTTTCGAAGATGGTGCTAATGCATAAAGAGCCGCGTGGGATGAGTTGCGGCGTGGGAAACTAATCTGGCCGCCTGACAGTAGCGCGATGGCCATTTCTTGGCAAGCGGAGAAAACTCGCCACACAACCAGCCGCAGAGCACGTGAATCACGACCCCATCGGGAAAACCAAAGCACATGAAACGAAAACCGCTCGATTGACGCAAACACACTCTGTGAATCTGTTGGCGGTGGTCGTGGCTGTGGTAATGAAATTAACATTTTCTCTGTTGCATCCCTCCGGGTCCAAGATCGGGTCGGAAAATGCACTCCGGCAGTCCTGGTGACGGGTTGTTGCACAAAAAACCAGCAAACACTCAACCACTCGAACTGCGCGCCATGCCCAAGGCCAAAGAGGCCGGCCTGACTCACGGCGCGGTATTTATAATATTTTACGAAAACTGACATTCGAAAAAATCAATAAACTGTTTAGCAAGCTGACGCAGCTCTCGGACCGTGCTCGGGGCGTTGAAAACAAAACCCTTCCCACCAACCATTATGGTTGTCAGAGAAATTGACAGGTTTCTTATGGCGGCGTCGGCGTCGACCGCGAAAGCGATTTGCGGTCGCGTCCATCACCAGCCGACTCTGTCAGTTCTAATATAAGAACCCCCGGGCACTCGGGAAAGTGTTCGAGAACGCACTCCCTCGCTGCGCGCCACCCCAATTAATTACCGTCAAATTTGGCCAATCATTTGTCAAGCGCCATCATCGGTGCGCGTTTTCCAGGACTTCATCCTGGACCGGCCGGCTGCGATTTGATTGATTTCAACACCTCACGCGATGTTGGGTTGGAGCCCAACCCGTCCCGACCATAACCCAATTAAAGCTCACCCGCCGAACCCTTCTGTGGATTGGCGCGGGCGAAGTAGGTTAGCTGCAGTCCAACTGGCCACTCTGTAAGGCTTCATCAGCAGGATCGCGGAATGCTGTCGCCCCGGGTGGTAGCCCCGGTGTGTCACGTGGCCACCAGTATATTCGGACTCAAACGAATGGCGAAGAACACACCCAACAACGCCCCATGCTTGGTCTTGTAGAGTCCCACAACAAATTGTGGCCATCCAGGAAATGGCCGTTGGTCGTTCATAATGGCTTCCGGGCGGGCCGGTGGGGTGGGTAGCAGTGCCCAATATTTGACACGTCAATGACCCGCTGCGCCGGCAGCAATCGGACGGACGTGCCGTGACCGGAAAGACGACGAACAATGAGAACGCCGCGAAGTACCGCCACGTGTTGCCGTGCGTCCGATGGCACGTGACGCTCCCGGAAGCCAGCAGCCAGGGCACAGCGCTCTTCGGGTGCATCGCTTCCTCGTCCGCGAATAAGATATTGCCGGCGGGGTATCTTTCCCGCCGTGCCGTGCCGTGTGCGTGTTTTGACCGTTCTAGTCAAGACGGTGGTGCAATCGCGGGTCAAGAGTTGCGTGCGCAGCTGCCGCTTGGAAAAGGTTGCATAGCTTCACGTTGCGCAGAGCGATGCAGGGTGTCGTAGTAGCGTTTTCAGCGTAAAACAATTGGCACCACCACCAAAGTGACAGCAACTAACAGCGCACTAACTAGTAACAACATCTGGGCAGGCCTTGTGCCCGGCTCCGGAAGGGTATGATGCTTGAAGCAGGCCACTTGACTGTGGTCATTGTTTAAAGGTATCAAAACGTGTTGCGATGGGTGTTCGGGCAATTGTTCCCCGTGCTTATCTTACCTTATGAACACTAGATCAGGGTTTTATTTTTCAAAAGTAAAGCGAACGATCTTCCGCAAACGTTTACCTTTTCGCATTCAATTTTACTAGCCAACTACTATGTTGACATCAGTATGTTGACATGAGCAACATCGGAATGTGCGGACGTGCTCCATTGTCTAAATCATCTGTGGCTTAGCGCGCTGCTCCAGCACCAGCTGTCAAAATGACATGAAACTGTGAACAAATCGAAAACGGTCGGGAACAATATTTATTTGGCTTTTGTATATTTAAGAGACTTTAAAGTTTAGATAACTTGTGTTACAACCCAAGACCAAGTGCCAACATATACGAATCATACGACAAAAACGGTGGGCACCGAAGCAACAGGTATGTTGTGCATAATTTATGTAATGTAGCGCACGGAACGTGATCACTCTTTCGAGCGGCCGGCGGCGGGGCGTTTGTTTGCGGCCTACTCAAGCGGAACGAACGGCGACAAATGGCGGGCGGCGACCAACAAAACGGTAATCGATTGTTTGTCGAAACTGTTTTCCATCCAGTTCAGGTCACCAGAAATCGATTGTTCTTTTCGCTCGGCTGTCGCGCAACCGTCACGCGGCGGCGGAAGGGAGTGACGCGTTCGGGGCGACCTAGGCGGCCAAATATAAATAGACCGGCCCCCCTTTGACGACGGGGCCGCTCCCTCCCCCCAACGACGGTGGGTGTTGATGCATTTGCAGCTGGCCTAATGGTTGATGGCTGCTGCCTTTTTGCATGCGCAATTGTGTTGCACTCCGAGTCGAGTGACGACCTGGTGCGCCGGTGTTTCAATTTATTGTCAACAAAACACACTTTACGGTGTCGAAGGCAAATATGGGTTTAAATGTTGCATTTTCTTATTTTGTTGTTTTTGTTTGGCAACGTCAGCGTCACATCTGTGGCGGGGGGGTTCGTGGAATTTCAATTTAAAACGAGCTGCCAACGGACACGAAAAGGTGGCCAACGGGGTGACCATTGGCTTAAAAAGGGTTCATTTGATGAACTCGTTGAATGAAAAATCCTTAACACGATGAAACAAGACGGAAGACAAATCAATAGATTTTAACCAAACAATTTAAAAACATTGTTTATCGAACTGCCAATCAATTGTGTTGCAACGAGTTTCCAAAGGCGATGGTAATTTTTTTCTTGTAGAAAGTTTAAACACTTTCAGTTTAAAGATAAAGATCCATTATCATGTTCATTATTCATCATGTGTATCCCTCATGTGACGCATATGTTCAGCTGATGTTCCGCCGCCGCCAATTCAACGTCACGCCGGCAATCTAATCATTAACCTACGAAATCAATCTTGGCAAATAAGATAATCAAGAGGCCTTTCTCCGAAAGATACGATCGATCACATCATGCACAACAGATCACTGTCTCGCACTGTCTGCAAGAACTGGTCATTGGTCAACGCGACGCATCGTGCCAGGTGCACCAAAAAAGCCAAAACAATAGAAATGCATTTTAAATCGATTATTTATTTTGGCGCAATGCAATCGGACGGACCTCGATGGCCATAGCAAAAAGCGTTACACCCGAACTACTTTATGGTAAAGCAGAAAAACCATCCAAAAAACGGTGGACCGTGTGCCGTGCGCATTTTCACGTTGCGTTTTCGCACTGCGCCCCGCAAAAGGGGACGCTGGGGTGGCCGGCAGTAAATTCGTACCATTTTCGCAACATCTGGCTCCACAGCACGCGCCCCGGTGAATGTGGACGCGGCTGCGCTGGTTTGGAGAGATTGCAACATTAATTAGTAGCTCGCCACACCGGCGCACCGGGTCATGGGGCCGTGATGATGATCCTTTCGCCGCCACGATTCCCCACCACACACATGGGCCAGCAGGGCACAGGCGACGCCCGGTGTTGGTGGTGATGATGATGGTTTTCCATCGCGTCCATCGCGTCCACCGGCGGGATACAATCGAACCGGGCGTGCGCCTAACACTTTCGATTGAATCGCGCCTTTGCGCCATTTTTGGGGCCCCGGTTGCGATTAATTACAGGCTTCGCGGGGCCGCTGGAAGCCCGGGTTGGCGGCGCATCCTGAGCAGGTGGTGGCTGCGTAACGGCCCCGCCGCACGGGGTCTCCGTCTTCCGTGCGAAGAAAGTCGTGTGGACTATTGTACAGGGTGGCCCAATGCGGACTCTTTTTTCCATTTGGTTATAAAATAAAAACGACTTTATATTTTTCGATGCTTGAACTTTTACTTGAAAGGTTGATTCTTAAAGTTATTTTATGAAAAACAATTTTGGTCAAATGTTCACCACGATTGGCTTGGCAGAAGCTCATTCGGTCGACCTATTTTTGAGTACATTTTCAATTGTATCTGATCCTATTTAGGCACTAGCAACTTGAATTTGGGTCTTGAGGTTGTCCATAGTTGCTGGTTTGTTCGCATAACATTTTTCTTTCACCGCTCCTCAAAAATAATAGTCCAATTGTATCAAATCGCAGCTTCTTGGAAGTCAATTCACAACACCACTTCTGGCTGTCACTGTATGACAGATAGCGCCATCCTGAAACCAAACCAAATGTCGGCTAAGATCTCAGCTTCTACTTTGCCAAATGAGGAAATAAGCTTAAGTGAAATGAACTTTTCTAATTTAGTACAGTTTGAGTTGAAGACTCACCACTTTGGAAGTAAATTTTTAAAATTTCCCAGCTTTCTACAAGCGTAAAACGTTCCATTTCGTCAACTTCAAATGGTCCACCCTGTATTTTGCGTGTGTTTAATTATGATTGTGATTCTGCCCCCCGCCGCACCAGATGGTCGATCGCCCCGATCAGGTCCGCCCCGGTCAGGGCCCCGCGAACCGGGAACCGTGGGTTGTTTCCCATGGGAACCCGCCGAAGCCGGTGCGAATGCCACGGAAAACCATCGATACTAAATGCGCGGGTTTTGCATTTTTGGCTGCGTCCAAAATGGGAATGTAAATTACAGAACCAGCCCCGCCGGAACGCCGACCCACTGCGTGCCCACCGTGTGCCGTGACCTACTTCTCGGCCCGGGCGACTATAAACCGCCAAACTTCTACGCGTACGCCGCCGCCGCAAGCGCAAATCAATTTGCTGCCCTAATTCGCTGTCATTAGATTCCGGTTGCGGTTAGCGGGTAGCAGCACCGCACGCTTACGAGCCTACGAATCGTGTAACATCTTACCCCCGCCGGGACCGCCATAAACGACTGCCGGCCAAAACCCCATTTAAAGTCCACTTTCTTCACCGAACGGTGGTTCTGCGCAATGCACAGCCGGCCGGTCGGTCCGTTGGTCCAATTGCTCGCTAAGTACCCTCACTTTAGCGCCAACCGATGGCCCGGGAGTAACGGTGCCCGTCCGCGGGAGGGTATAACACCACCGATCACAGGCTTTGGCCATCGACTTACCTACGCCCCCGGCATATGCCGGGATGTTCCGATGAAGAAGACTTCACATTGATCGACGGCACGCGGTCAAGAAACTCGGCGTCTCTCTCTCCCCCCGTCTCAGTTCTTTGACGGTTCGGAGTTTGCGTAATTGAAGGTTGCTGCTGCCGACGAAGGAAAGAGACTCCCGAGGTGCCTAGCCGACGGCGGGCAACGCGGGAATAGGAGGGAATCTAAATCCTCGAAGACCCCTCTCACACAGAGAGTCACGTTCTCTGGCGTGGAAAGCTGAAGGTCAGTCGCGGCAGTACTTCCTTCATTTTGACCATTACCGCGAGGCGCTCAATAAATCCGCTCGGTGGCCACCGCGGTAATTGACGCCCGGCTCTCCCTAAGCTCTTAAGCTTTGAGGAGTCGCGGGCCCACAGGGAGGGACAGCCGTCTCAAGAACCGGCCCGCGCGGATGACTGGCGGATCATCCGGAGGAGCAGCAGCCACAAGCGAGCGGCGGAAGACGGCGAACCGAATGGGAGAAAGCTACGAAAAGTAGTTATACTCCTCGTCCGTATGCTCTTCCGAATTTTCGGGGCTACGGTATTCCAGCTCCCAGCAGCGATTCCGGTGTGTGATTCTCTCCCTCTCAACTCGATCGTCTTCAGCTGCCGAATTTCTGGGTCAGTGTTGCAGCTCGGGTAACGCCGGTGCTTTCTGCTTCTGCATGAGTTAGTTGTCCCCGAACAGCCTCGTTACGCTAAACGGCGAGCCCATCAGAGTCGCGAGTGTAATACACTTTTAATCGCTCGCTTACGGCACGTGATCGGTTCGCTCATCGGAGAGCGAACTCAAGTGGCCGTCATGTGACAGGCCGCCACGTCAGAGTCAGCCCCCTCCCGAGAAGAAACGGGCCGATAGCGGTTCGCTGCGGGAAGGAGATGCGATTAACATGAGCGCCCCAGGGGGGGCAATTAATTGCAGTGTCGCTCGTTTCGCGCAGCCGAGCCAAGCGTCGAGCAATCTAGAACCTTCAATCGGAAACGTGATCGCCATAATCGCGGGCCGCATCGTCGCTTATCTGATGACGTGCGTGCGGGGTTCTTACAACCGGGGGACAGCCTTAATATCTGTCTGTGCTCCGAACTTCCGATCACGATTTCGCCGGGTGCCGGGGACCGGCCCAAGGTCTCCTTCACAGATACATACATAGTAGAAGCGCGCGCAAGGCTCGGGTACAGCGCACCGACCAGAGGCCAGGCTCAATGACCCGGCCGCTCGCCGAGATCAAGTTCATGATCGCAATGCGCGCGCGCGCGTGCAAGGAAGTCTCCGCCACGACCACACCCGGCTGCGGGACTGGACATTGGCGGGCGCGGAAATGCAAAGACCTTTCCGGGGCAGTAAGTGGAAGTAAACAAACCATTAGCCACGGCGCGGCGGCGGAAACCACCGCGTGATTAGTCGGAGCTGTTCCCTGGGAAGCGCATAAATTAATTCAAAGGCCGGAGGAACCGCTCCTGGGGGCTGCTGCGACCTAACGCGACATCATCACGAGCAGCTTAGCGCACCGATTGCGATTGCAGCGCGCTATCAATCCCGTGTTTAGCATACTAAACACGATGGGGTTCGTCCTTCCGAAACTCGGTGTGTGTCCGCCAAGGAAGCCATCAATATCTGGCGACAGTCGGTTCGGTTCGGCTCGACTCGGCAACATTATGCAAAACCGCATCTCGCGCCCGTCCGCCGTATCGTTTGCACAGGTTTCACGTGAGGTGGCCGCGGGGACGCTCTGCATACGAAACGGAGCGTGAAGCAACCGCTACATAAATTACGCCCGAACGATCGCAGAAAAAGGTTCTGGGAAGAACTCCAGGGTGCGCCAGATCGTGCCGGATCGGGTGGTGGACCCGTGTTTTATTCCCCCCCCCCCCCGTAACTCACCTCGGCTTTTTCGATTTCCAATTTAAATCCGATGCCAATGTGCAGTCTTGAGTTGGCCTCATACAGTTTTGGGTGGGACACAATGTCCCAATTCTTTGTATTGCTAATCTAAATGGGCCGTGAAGGTGTCGTCAACCAACCCACCCACCCTGATTACGACGTGGCCATTTAGACGGGGACGGACGAAAACTTATCGCACGTGTTTATCAACATCGAATTCAACCCCCCAAATTATGATGGCCATCGGGAGGCGCTATCGTTTTGGCGCGACTCGGGGCCACACAAAGCATAACCACCGTCCGTCGGGTAGGTGAAAGGCTTATCGCACGGCAGCATATGGCAGCCCCAAAACATCTGTTTATCTTTTCGAAAGCCACGCTGATCACATTAACGCGCATTAAGGCAGCCGAGCCAAACTCCGGCTGAGGCCCGGCCCGTTCCGATTGTCTGTAACACAACACCCCGGTCAAACACCGGGGATCGCGGAACCGTGGCTCTGATTGAAACGTTTCGTTTGACGAAATAACGTCGTCGTCGATTCGTCGCGGATTTCCTCGCGATCACCGAAAAATCACTGTTCCCATTAGACGGTGCGTTGTAAAATGGCGCACCCCGCAGGCCACCAAACAAATAGTGGGGAAAAACGGGCGAGTCGAAAACGAGAAATATGCCAGTGAAATCGACCGCACGTCGTTACAAATGTTTCCATTCGATCGAGAAAACTAACAGAGAAAAGCCGAGCGCCAGCGCCGGTGGATAAAATGCACCTAAAATTTCACATTCGGTTTGATCCGGCTAACGGTAATTGAAATTGACTCGCCAGCGACACCCGTCGCGCGCGTTTGATCCCTTACGATCCCCTTTCGGAGCATAATATAGTTTCGTTTTTCTTTTCTGTGTCTGTTTCTTTTTTTGTCGATCACCTCTGACAACTCCGACCGACCGGGCTGGGCTGGGAAAGTCGATGAAAAATGATCCCATAAGGGGCGCACGCGTTTAGTGAGAAAATATCGGGCCGTGTAGAGATTTCCCTACAGCAGCCAACAATTCCGAAGCGAAAGCGCCGCACGATAATAATTAAAATGGGTGCACAAAAAATAACAAAATGGAAAATTAAAACAGCCGGATCATGAATGGCAAAAAGCGGTTCAACATTGCGTCGTTGTTGCAGCGTTTCGTACAGCGTTTTTGTAATTTGCCAACGCCGAAGTACCGCGTACTGTCCAAGCGAGCATGTTGAAGGTCGTTTCTGGGAAGCCAGCTTATCATGGCCAAGGATTTGCCGATAAGCTGGGCCACGCACTAAACATACCGACGATCAAACGGAAAGTGGCATAATTAATGGCGTTCGCAGAATTCGATGAAAGTTTAATTCCTCCGTAGCGCGTGGCCAGGAGCCGGGGAGCGACGGCGGAGAGTTTAATTTTTGCCTAATTATTCCGACCGGTGAAAGGAATGCACCTTGCCTTGCCGCGCCCCGAAATAACAATGTTTTTTGCGTAAGCGCGTAAACGACGTGCAGCAACATACGAGGTACGCACAACCCCATCTGGTGTGTCCGGCGCGGCGCGGCATGCAGATATTTCGATCAAGCTCATTTTGGGGCGGCCCGCGAAAGAAAGTGCCTTTAATGAGTACGCAACGCGATCACCTGCATCATCTTGGGCGCCCTCTGCTTGGGAGGAAAAATCTCTTTCACTTTCACTTGTTTTCACAACAACGACGGCCCCGGGGTGGCCCAGGACGTTTCGTCCTTACGACATTCCGGAACCCCCCGGCCCAGACCTGGGGGGGGTTGCGCCAATCGTGGTGGCGTTGATAATGGCAAAAAAAAACGGAGAATATTATCAAAATTCCATCACTTTCCGTGCGTCATGTCATCGCCCACCTGCCCCACCGATAAGAGCTCGATTGTTGCCAACAACACGCCCCACACCCGGCAGAGCACCTACATCTATCATTGTTTCGAGAAACCAATCGATGATCAAACACGCTGCTTAGTAGGGGTTGCTGATAAAAGAATCGGGCGACTGTTGAGAATTTTAATTTAAAAATAAAACACATCGACGTGCGATTGGCAGCGCTATTTGGTTAGCGAAGAGCGAAAAGCAAATATTGCTGTGATCGATGCGATCTTGACCAAACTTTCTAACGACACCGGGAGCTGGCCGGCCGGCCGGTGGAAATGGTTTTACTGTTAACGTTTTATTACTTTCGCTCCACGGGATTCGGTTTACATTTTTCCCACCCAACATTATCTGGCACTTGGCGCACGGAGAGTCGGTGTTTCTATCGGCCCAACATAAAAACGACAACAACCACAGCGCCAATGCCAATCAAAACCAATCAATACTGACCCGCACAGCTCACAATCGGCCTGCGCCGGGTGGGCCTGGCATCGAAAGCGATACGAACAGCGATTGGGGATGGGGGAACGTAAATAGACCCTTCGATCGCGATTAGAAATTGTCTGGCCCCAAAAATTAGACATCCCCACGCTCGCCCCCGTTCGTTAACTTCACTTAGAGGTTCCCCAAAATCGGTATCTGATCGAAGTGATTCGTTCTCGGCCGGCTGGAAAATGCGGTAGAAAGTTTTCGCGAAACCAAACCAACCAAAAAGCTGCCGACGCTCTGCATTGTCGAATTTTTAGTCGAACCATTATTGACCACCGCACCGCGGCCTTCACCGTAGGGCAAATGACAACCATGTTGGGCTCCGTAAAAGTTCGGCTCGCTCGGCCGGCTCGGTCACAGTGATTTGTATATTTTAGCCCAATTTCGTTACACCCACGGGCGGCGGGCTGGTAAAAAACGCAGTCCACCCGCCGCCGTGACTAGTGGCCGTGGCCGGGCGAAAGCGGTTGCTGCTGGAGGCCGTGGCAAAACTGCATCGGACTCGCGGTACGCTTCTTTGCCATACGCGTAACTCTCTGACCGCAGCCGACCGGGGTGACACACAGGTCCCGGTCCCGGTGGCAATAATCGCCCGATACGATGCGCAAATCACGAGTTTCGCACTCCGTGACGTGAACGGCAACATCACATGCTCCCGGGGGCTGGTGGGGTTCGGAATTTTGCTCGTCCCGCAGCCGGTTATCAGCCGGAGTACATTGTAACCGATGGATGTCCGATTGCTGATCGATTACTGCTGCAGCCGGCGTGCTGGTTGTCAGAAGCGTACCGATCGTGACAATGTGCATCCCAAGACGCAGCGATGGTGTAAGCGGGGGGAAAGTGAAAAGTATTCATCTCCTCGGTGTCGGTCGTTCGGTCCGCTTTGCTTGGCGCCCGTTTTCCACCTGACGGCGAACGACTGGTCGGACTGGTCGGAAAAATGGAAACATTGGGTGGTGTGGCCACCTGACTGACTGACTGAGTGTATGTTTTGCGTGTGCTTCTTTTCGAGCACTCTTCCAACCTACGGCGAAAAGAGAAAATCGGACAGCATGTGTGTGTGTGTGTGGTGGGACACATGCACAAATGGAGCAGGGCGAATAAACTCTCCGAGATGCCGGAGATTTCGATGATAATGATGGTGGGGCCGCCGCCGAAGCAGTTTCTCATTCGTGATTGTGTTTTTTTCTTCATTTCTATCTCCGCGATCAATTACAACCCGACGAACGAAACCACTTTATAGCCCCGAGAGATATGGCCACGAGCTTTAAATAGTATTTTCTATCTCTCTCTCGCGCGGGCGCGTTCGCTGGCTCGAACAAAAAACAAAAGATTCGCATTCGGGTTTTCCCAGCCCCGCACTTTTCGCGAGCTTCCGGATTTTCTTGACCTTTGCACGCATAATCAATAACCCAGTGATAATGGCAATCGGCGCTGGTTCGATGGAACGCCAATTAGACGCCGGGCAAGACGGCAGAAAATGGACCAACCGATTTCTCCGATTCGCACACCGGTCCGGTAAAATGCCAAAAGGCGGCGCGCTTTGGGCGAAACGAAACCAAGCTACTGCGAACGGCCGCGTGTAACTGAAAACAGAGAAAAGCCATCCTACGATGTTCAAGGACGAAAACAGGAAAATTAACGAACCAAATTGGATTCAATCAAACCAACGCATCGATCGCAACCGCCAACCGGTCAGTTCTCTTGTCGATTCTTGCCCATTCAAGAGGTCGAAGCATTGTTTTTGGCGCAATTTTCAATACGATTGGGTAAACAAGCTGCTCATTGGTTCATTGGTGCGCAATAAAATTCGGAAACTTAAGCCCCATGGGGCCAAAAACTTCCCATTTACCATCCGGGTCCCAAGAGGTTCTCTCGAAGGGTTCGCCCGGAGCGTCGGAACCTTCCACGAAATTGAGCTTCGACCGGAAAAGGGACGCATTGGGGCATTGCCAACATTTTATTGGCAACGAGCATGGTCAAAACGGGGAGGAAAAACAGAACGGGGAAAAGAAACACTGAGCCCACTGAGCCTTACCTTGTACACCTCGGAGAAGAAACCCGACCCGATGTGCTCGCGGTGGAAGTCGTCCAGACAGTACAGCGCCGAAACGGCCGTCCGGAGCGCCCGGCAGGACGGCCCGGTGACGGAGCGGTCGGAGCAGCCGGTCCGGTTCAGTGGCGGCCCCGGGCCGCTGTGTTGTCCAACGTTCATCTTTATCAGCTCACCAAAATCACCACCGCCGCACGTAGGAGCGTCGCCGCCGATGGGTCGCTGTCGCGATTTGGAGATTTGCCTTGCTTCGAGCCACCCTCGACGCTGCTCATCGCTCACTGGCTCCACGGCAAAGACCCGAGATGTGTGCTCCTGACGGACGGTCCACTACACACGGACACGCGTTACCATCGTCATCACCATCCTTTACACTTACGGCCCGCAGCAGCACCGCGAGCCGATACGTTTTTCACTATTTTCCCGACACAAACGACGCGCCACTTCACTGGTCCCGCACGTCCCGGTCAGCCGAAGGAGTCACACGACACACCTCTGCAGTCCAACAGGACGTCGTTTTTCCGGGACAGTTCTGGGGAACCGCACTTGCTGCACTCGCGAACCGATGGCGCCGTTTTGCCTGCCTGCCTGTTGGTAGTCGGTAAAAGACTTTAGTGCCGGGGCTCCGAGGTGGTGGTGGGGACTGATCGAACCCCGCTCTTGTGCTCCCCTCCCGAAACCGGAGCTACTGCTGCTGGTGGCGGGGGACACTCCGAGACTGGCGCGCTGCGTCGAAAACTGTCGCACGCAAAACGCGCTCGGCGCTCGGCTACAAAGAAGCTAACCGTGTGGCCACAAGACGGCGGGGACAGGACTTGCAAAAGCTCGCGTGCGTAACACACGGTCCGGCTCCGGTCGTTGGCTCGACTGCGATGGCCGCCGTCGGACCGCGGGCACCCACGCCATCGTGGCAGAGGACAGCCTGTCATTGTCGGGACGGGTTGTTATCAGTAGTCGACCACACGATAACAGTGTTAGCTTGCTGGTAGATGCCTGATGTGTCTATTCATAGCCACTACTGGGTAGGGGAGAAGTTTCCTGGCAAGGCCCTGTCGTGACACCTTCGATCGATTCGGTGCGATGATCCTCAGATCCTAGGAGTAATACTGCTTCTCGGGCAGCGTTTCCCATTAAGAGTCTGATCCGGACAATCCGGATGGGATATTTTTCATATTGCCTAAAATGGAGAAAAGGATGGTCCGCTCAAGAGCAGTCTTCCCTACCGGTGGCCGACTGCCTACGGATGTGTACGTGAATGCCGGTGATTTGATTTCCAGCGATAAAAGCCTCTCGAGTGCTTATCACCTGTTATTCGCCACTGTCATCGCAGTGCGCTTCCTTATCACTCGTCGCTCTCGGTTATCACCCACACGAGCGGGCTGTGTGAGAACCGAGTTTTCGGTGTGAACAATGCGAGCAGTGATAAGATAACCTCACGCACACCGACATTCCGCTGAGGGAACCGAAAAGTGCAGGGGACGGTAATATGTGCGTGATACGCACAAAATTGGACACAACTGGCGCTTCCGGGCTACCAATTTGTGTGCGAGCCACAGAAGGATCAATTCGATCGACACTCGCTCGTTGCGGCTGTTGACAGCCGCGTGGTGATCATGACAAGGTCACGCGCTCTATTTACACGTGGCATTTGATCGGTTGATACCGTCGAAACGCATGTTACGTCAATCAGCACGGTTTGGAATGTTTATCAACACGCCAACCCGTTCCATGGAATGGTGGATCAAGGTCGACGGACATCGAAGGAACAACCTTCCACCACGGCCCGTTATCTGAAGCGAACCTTTATTTCAATTAAACCCAATAACTTTACGATCGCTTGCCTCCAACGCGGGTACCGATCATTTGCGACTCAGATTTGGAACGTCCTGCAGTCTCTGGTTGGGGAAAGTTCCACCCGCTGGGGGAGAGTCTCACGTGTAGACTTTCAACCCACACGCCGCCGGCCGTCGAGTGGACGATTTATAATTATAAGCCAAGTGCTTCGCGTGCTGGCACTCGGCCAGCGACAACAACATCAATGGCGGGGGCTATCGAACTTGGCAACTAGGTGATTTTTTGAATGCCTCGAACACCGTCGGCGGACGGCATATTCATTCAAGAGGCGATTTCCAAACCCGTGGATCAAGCGCGCGGAATCGTGTTCTTGAAGATGTCACAAGCCGCGCTACGACTCCGGCTTGAAGCACAGATGTTTTTCAAGATTCGAACAACAACAATCCGTGTGCCCGGGCGGCGGCTTGGTGTGGTTCCGTCGGAACATCGTCATCAATCTCAGCCTCCCAAATGTTTTTTTCGCCCTTCTTGGCGCCCGTCCAAACGAACGATGTTCGTTTCTTACATTCTTTTCGGGGGCCCCGCCTCGACACACAAATCCCTCCAAAAAATATTCGCCCGTAAACCCGTTCCCGGCGCATTCATCCCACGGCGGCGCATCCGGCTGTGATGGATTCGGCGTGAATCTCGACGAAAGCCGGATGTTGGGTCGCCTACGGGGGCCGCACCATTATTTGTTGGAACCTGCGACAAGCGACAGCCGCGAGAAGCTGGCGACGATGGGCCGGAAGATGAAAGAAGCAAGAAGCACGCCAAGCAGCGCCGCCGGTTCTCCATTCTCGGAGCTCTATAAATAAAGTTCAGAATGCAGCATCGCGCAGTAGCATCCAAGTGGTACGGAAAATTGTAAACAACGAGATGACAGTTGGGCCCCAGCCTCTCGTTCTCTCGCTGCAGCTCTGTCCGCAGACCTCAGAAAAAAGGTTCCATTCTGGACACTGGCGCGTTGCTCTCGCGTTTTCCACGCGCATTTGCTCACGCTTTTCCGTGCCCGCTGTCTCATTCTCTCGCTCTCTCGTTTCCCGAAGGGTTGCTTTGATGCTGTAATCCAGCCGTAAGACGTAGTCGTCCATTTTCCTGCAGCACCATTTTGCTTCGATCGGAATGCGCCTGGTGGTGGGTGGCGGAATGCACTCGTGCGTTACGCTGGACGCGTGCCATTTGACCGTTGCACCATGGCACCCCGATGTTGCTTTACGCACACAAACGCGCACACGAGACGCGCACGCACAACCCTTCCACCGCAACCACGGCCACTTTGAATTGATTATTTTGATTATTTGGTGCCAGTGGCCACTTGCTCACTTCGGTTGTTGTAATTTGCTTTTCGTGTCGTTCGGTTGCACAATCTTTCGGAACCCTTTTTAACCCTTTTCTATCCCTTTTGAGCGCACGGGGACAATTCTAAATTCCGTCACAGCACAAGCCTATTTAGACGATGTTTTTCCTGTTCGGGGCCATCCAGGGCAC